>NW_024082747.1:0-99884 GCF_003009895.1 Hyaena hyaena | reverse complement strand
CTGCGTCTTTTTTCTCCCAATCTCTCAGGTTTTGTAAGGTTTCCAATGGCTTCAGATCTTTTCTGTGTGATGTATGGGCGCGAGTGCAAGTACGGAGCTCCTTACTTCTCCGCCATCTTGCCCTCTCCCTAATCAGCCCCTTTAATCTGCACCCTCCTTCCCAATCCAATTTACAATGCACAGCCCATTAATTCAACCATTTCACTTCAGTGATCCTCAACTCTCTTGTCCCTTGATCCTTCTGTCTCAACCATAGAGTAAACCTTTGCAATATATAACTCTGTGAAGATTCTCCTGCAAGAAAGAAATTCCTGCAAAACCTGTAGGTCTGCATAAATCACTTTTTAACTTATTGGGTGATTGTGAGGAAAGAAGAGCTCTCACCTGGACGCTGAGGAGGCAAGATGGTGGAGAATTAGGGAGCTCCTTACATTTCACTTGCCTCCATCTCTCAAACGGAGAAGGACTGAAGCCATAGGAAACCTTACAGAATCCAGGAGTTTGGGAGGAAAAGGAGACAGAGTCCGCTGAGAAAACCCTATAGTGTGAGTGCGAACTGGGGAAGATAAAATTGGGCCGGACCAGAGACACAGAGGGAAGAGGGGATCCCCCTTTGCGGAGAGCCATGGTGAGTCTAAGGGCAGAAAAAAAGGAGTGGCAGAAACTGCTCAAGACACTGTTTGTGTTGCTGGAGAAGAGAAAAACCTCCGCTCAGGACACAAAGGCATCCGTTTCCTGCTGTCCAGCTGACCCTAGGCAGGACACTCTCATCCCAGGTGACCCTGGGTGAAACTGCTCTTCTATCACCAGCTCTACCTGGAGGGGACGCGAGCAGTGCCTGAAGCTGCACTGTTGTGCTGCTGGTTCAGCTGGACCCCCAGGGGGAAGGCCAGAGTCTTCAAACTGCTCTGAGGGACTCGCCCGAGAGTTTATATTTCGGGCAACAGGACACAGAGGGACCCGGTTTCCTGCTGTCCAGCTGACCTTAGGCGGGACGCACTCCTCCCAGGCAACCCTGGGGAGAAACTGCTCCTAGCTCGCCAGCTCGACATGGAGGAGACACAAGTAGCGGCTTCCGGTTCAATGCCCAGAGGGAAGACGAGAGGCTTGAAACTGCTCTGAGGGACTCGCCTATGAGTTTATATTTTGAGCAATATCAATGGGGCGCACAGACTGAGATCTAGTAAAAGAGGCCTGGCTTGGGATATACATCACAACCCACCTTGGCTACGTCCCCGGCACAGGGAGATCACACCCAAAAGAGTGAGTTGCAACACTTGGTTCAAGAAGGGATTGGGGCGCTGCCACGTTTCTCCCCACAACCACCAAGGCAGGACCCCTGCAGGACTACTGGACCAAACCATGCCCATCCCCGTTAGAGAGCTGCGTTTTTTCTTTTCTTTTCTTTTTTTTACCAGAGCCGGGGCAAGACCAACATGCATACACTACCCTGATTAATTCTGGTCACTAGCTTGCTTAAACAGCCACATTTAATTCATTCTCTAGATGTAAATTCTACACCTCCACCTCATTCTCTAGCATGTAAATTCTACACGCTACCTTTTTATCTCTCTCTGTCTAGAGTAATTTGACTATATAGTTTCTCTGACTAGCATTATCGTCATTTCTTTTGCCTCCTCTTCAACCATATTCCCCTCTTTCTTTCTCTGAATTCAGCCTCTTACTCTTTCTGCCTGCTCATTTCATTTCCAATTTCACTTCCTGCCGGCCCTGTCATTTGTCTCTTTGTATATGCTCTTCTATCAGCACAGCATGCACTCAATCTTTATTTGTAGCTGGGAATTTTGGTTTATGCTTTAGACTGTCCTTTGTCTTTTGGGGTTTTTCTTTTTCTTTTCTTCTTTTTTCTTTTTTATGTATTTTCATTTTTATTATTAGTCTTCCCTCCTTCCTCTTTTTTTTTTTGTATGTGTCCCTTTCATTTTTCTTCTTTTTCTTTTTCCCTTTCGGTTTGACTGTTTGTTGGATTTGTTTCTGAGTTTGTGTGCCTTTGTTCCCTGTGTGCTTGTTTGTCTGTTCTTTTTTCCAGAGCTACCTCAAGAAACAAGCCAAAGTACACATGGTGGAGAGTCCTAAATACCACTACGAGGAGGAAAATAAAATAAACAAGGTCTCAACAAGAGAGACCAAGAGACACCATGCAAAGAACACTTTCTGAATGGACAGGCCCTGGGCAGACAAAGAGCCATCTTTGGTACAGTGGCACTCGCAGGTGCAGAGTGCATAACAAGCTTTTAAAACTAACAAGAGATAGAAAGCTAACCAAAATGACGAAACGGAAGAGCTCGCCTCCAAAGAAATTCCAGGAAGAAATGAGAGCCAAAGAATTGCTCAAAATAGATATAAGCAACATAACTGAACAAGAATTTAGAACAATAGTCATAAAATTAATTGCTGGGCTTGAAAACGGCATGGAAGACATCAAAGAAACTTTTGCTACAAAGACTATGAAGTTTAAAAATAGTTGTGGTGAATTAAAAATGCTATAAACGAGATGCAAAATAAAATGGGGGTGTCCGATGCATGTATTGAAGAGGCAGAAAGGAGAATAAGTGATTTAGAAGACACAATTATAGAAAAAGAGAAAGCTGAGAAAAAGAGAGATAAACTGATCCAGGAACATGAAAGGAGAGTTCGAGAGCTCAGCGATATGATCAAACGGAATAATGTCAGTATCATAGGAATTCCAGAAGAGGAAGAGAGAGAAAAAGGCCCTGAAGGAGTCCTTGAACAAATTAAAGCTGAGAACTTCCCCAATCTGGAGAAGGAAACATACGTTGATATCCAAGAGGCACAGAGAACTCCCCTGAGACGTAACTAGAATCGCCCTTCTGCATGACATATCATAGTGAAACTGGCAAAATATAAGGACAATGAGAGAATTCTGAAAGCACTTAGAGAGAAAAAGGCCCTAACATACAAAGGGAAACCTATAACAGTGGTGACAGACCTATCTGCTGAAACTTGGCAGGCCAGAAAAGAATGGCAGGAAATCTTCAATGTGATGAAAAGAAAAAATATGCAGCCAAAAATCCTCTATCCAGCAAGCCAGTCATTCAGAATAGGAGAGATAAAAGTCTTTCCAAATAAACAAAAACTGAAAGAATTTGTAACCACAAAACCAGCCCTACAAGAAATCCTGAGGGGGACTCTCTGAGGGAAATGTTGCAAGGAACGCAAGATACCAGAGACACCATCACAAGCATAAATCCTACAAAGGACACGATGACTCTAAACCCATATTTTTCAATAATAACCCTGAATATAAATGGACTAAATGCCCCAATCAAAGACATAAGGTAGCAGAATGGATAAAAACACAAAATCCATCTATTTACTGTCTACAAGAAACTCATTTTAGACTGGAGGACACCTTCAGATTGAATGTAAGGGGATGGAGAAATATCTATCATGCTACTGGAAGTCAAAAGAAATCTGGAGTAGCTATCCTTTATTCTGAAAAACTGGACTTTAAAGTAAAGGCAGCAACAAAAGATAAAGAAGGGCATTATATAATAATTACACGGTCTATCCATCATGAAGAACAAATATAAATGTCTAAGCACCAAATATGGAAGCACTGAAATATATAAAACGATTAATCATAAACAGAAACAATCTTATGGATAAGAATGTGCTAATAGCAGGAGACTTTAACACTCCACTTACAGCAATGGATGGATCAACTAGACAGAAAATCACTAAAGACACAATGGACTTGAATGACACATTGGACCAGATGGTTTTGACATATATATTTAGAATTCTACATCCTGAGGCCATGGAATTCACTTTCTTCTCAAGTGCACATGGCACATTCTCCAAGATAGATCACATACTGGGACATAAAGCAGCCCTCAATAAATACAAAAGAATTGAGACCATACCATGCACACTTTCAGATCCCAATGCTATGAAACTTGAGACCATTCACAGGAATAAGTCTGGAAAACCTCCTAAAACATGGAGGTTAAAGAACACCTTATTAAAGAATGAATGGGTATATCAGGCAATTAGAGAAGAAGTTAAAAAAATATATGGAAACAAATGAAAATGAAAACACAACAATCCAAAATCTATGGGATGTGGCAAAGGCAGTCCTAAGAGGAAAGTACATTGCACTCCAGGCCTATTTCAAGAAATCTGAGAAAGCACAAGTGCAAAGTCTAATAGCGCACCTAAAGGAACTAGAGGAAGAGCAACAAGAGCACCCAAAACCCAGTAGGAGAAGAGAAATAATAAAAATCAGAGCAGAAATAAACAATATAGAAACCAAAGAAACAGTTGAACAGATCAATGAAACCAAGAGTTGGTTTTTTGAAAAAATAAATAAAATTGAAAAACCTCTAGCCAGGCTTCTCAAAAAGAAAAGAGAGAGCACCCAAATAGACAAAATCATGAATGAAAATGGACTTATTACAACCAATGCCTCAGTAATACAAGCAATCATTAGGGAATACTATGAAAAATTATATGCCAACAAACTAGACAACTTCGAAGAAATTGACAAATTCCTAAACATACACTCACTACAGAAATTCACACAGGAAGTGATAGAAAATCTGAACATACCAATAACTAGTGAAGAAATTGAATCAGTTATCAAAAATCTCCCAACAAATAAGATCTCAAGGCCAGATGGCTTCCCTGGGGAATTCTACCAGACATTTATTACAGAATTAATACCCATTCTTCTCAAGCTATTCCAAAAAATAGAAATCAAAGGAAAACTTCCGGACTCATTTTATGAAGCCACCATCACTTTGATTCCCAAGTCAGACAGAGACCCAGCAAAAAAAGAGAACTACAGGCCAATATCCTTGATGAATACACATGCAAAAATCCTCAGCAAGATACTTGCAAATCGAGGGGCGCCTGAGTGGCTCAGTCAGTTAAGCGTCCGACTTCGGCTCAGGTCATGATCTCACGGTCTGTGGGTTCGAGCCCCGTGTCGGGCTCTGTGCTGACAGCTTGGAGCCTGGTTCAGATTCTGTGTCTCCCTCTCTCTCTGTCCCTCCCACACTCATGCTCTGTTTCTCTCTGTCTCAACAATAAATAAATATAAAAATTAAAAAAAAGATACTTGCAAATCGAATCCAACAGGACATAAAAAGAATTATTCACCATGATCAAGTGGGATTCATTCATGGTTACAGGGTTGGTTCAACATTCGCAAATCAATCAATGTGATGCATCCCATCAACAAAAGAAAAGATAAAAACCATATGATCTTGTCGATAGATGCAGAAAAAGCATATGACATAATACAGCATCCATTCTTAATAAAGACCCTCGAGAATGTCGGGATAGAAGGAACTTACTTAAACATCATAAAAGCCATCTATGGGAAGCCTTTAGCTAACAT
Organism: Hyaena hyaena; assembly: GCF_003009895.1. Lineage (NCBI taxonomy): Eukaryota > Metazoa > Chordata > Mammalia > Carnivora > Hyaenidae > Hyaena > Hyaena hyaena. The sequence goes on along the minus strand of NW_024082747.1, from coordinate 94,498 downwards.
CATCCTCAAAGGGGAAAAACTGAGAGCTTTCCCCCTGAGATCAGTAACATGACAGGGATGTCCACTCTCACCACTGCTGTTTAACATACTGCGGGAAGTCCTAGCATCAGCCATCAGACAACAAAAGGAAATCAAAGGCATCAGAATTGGCAAAGAAGAAGTCAAACTTTCACTTTTCGCAGACGACATGATACTTTACATAGAAAACCCGACAGACTCCACCAGAAGCCTACTAGATCTGATCCAAGAATTCAGCAAAGTTGCAGGATACAAAATCAACGTACAGAAATCGGTTGCATTCTAATACACCAAAAATGAAGCAACAGAAAGAGAAATCAGGAAACTGATCCCATTCACAATTGCACAAAAAACCATAAAATACCTAGGAATAAACCTAACCAAAGCTATAAAAGATCTGTATGATGAAAACTATAGAAAACTTATGCAGGAAATTTAGGAACACACAAAGAAATGGAAAAACATTCCATGCTCATGGATAGGAAGAATAAATATAGTTAAAATGTCATTACTACCCAAAGCAATCTACACATTCAATGCAACCCCCATCAAAATTGCACCTGCATTCTTCTCAAAACTAGAACAAACTATCCTAAAAGTTGTATGGAACCACAAAAGACCTCGAATAGCCAAAGTAATATTGAAGAACAAAACTAAAACGGGAGGTATCAACATCCCAGACTTTAGCAAGACAGTATGGTATTGGCACAAAAACAGACACATAGACCAATGGAATAGAATTGAGAACTCAGACCTGGACCCACAAATGTACAGCCAACTAATCTTTGACAAAGCAGGAAAGAGCATCTAATGGAAAAAATACAGCCTCTTTAACAGATGGTGCTGGAAGCACTGGACAGCAACATGCAGAAAAATGAAACTAGATCATTTTCTTACACCATACACAAAAATAAACTCAAAATGGATAAAGGACCTGAATTTAAGACAGAAAAACATCAAAATCCTAGAGGATAAAGCAGGAAACAACCTCCTTGACCTTAACCGCAGCAATTTCCTACTTGACACATCCCCAAAGGCCAGGGAATCAAGAATGAACTACGCGGGGGGGGAGGGGGGCGCCTGGGTGGCTTAGTCGGTTAAGCGTCTGACTTTCGCTTAGGTCATGATCTCGCGGTTCGTGGGTTTGAGCCCCGCGTCAGGCTCTGTGCTGACTGTCAGCTCAGAGCCTGGAGCCTGTTTCAGTCTGTGACTCCCTCTCTCTCTGACCCTCCCCTGCTCACGCTGTCTCTCTCTCTCTCTCTCCTAGAAATAGATAAAACATTAAAAATTAAAAAAAAAAGAATGAACTACTGGGACCTCATCAAAATTAAAAGGCAAAGGAAACAATCCATAAAACTAATAGGCAACTGACAAAATGGGAAAAGATAGTTGCAAATGACATATCAGATAAAGGGCTAGTATCGAAAATCTATAAGGAACTCACCAAACTCCACACCAGAAAAACAAAGAATCCAGTGAAGAAATGGGCAGAAGATATGAACAGACACTTCTCCGAAGAGGACATCCAGATGGCCAACAGACATGAAATGATGCTCAACATCCCTCCTCATCAGGGAAATACAAATCAAAACCACACTGAGATACCACATCATGCCAGTCAGAGTGGCTACAATGAGCAAATCAGAGAACTCTAGATGCTGGCGAGGATGTGGAGAAATGGGCACCCTCCTACACTGTTGGTGGGAATGTAAACTGGTGCAGCCCTTCTGGAAAACAGTGTGGAGGTTCCTCAATAAATTAACACTAGAACTCCCCTATGACCCAGCAATAGCACTGCTAGGAATTTACCCAAGGGATATAGGAATGCTGATGCATAGTGGCAGATGTACCCCAGTGTTCATAGCAGCACTCTCAACAATCATGGAAAGAGCCTAAGTGTCCATCAAGTGAAGAATGGATTAAGAAGATGTGGTATATGTTTACAATGGAATACTACATGGCAAGAGAGAATGAAATCTGGCCATGTGTAGCAACATGGTTAGCCCTTGAGGATGTTATGCTGAGCGAAATAAGTCAGGCAGAGAAGGACAGATACCATATGTTTGCACGTATAGGAGGATTAGGAGGAACTTAACGGAGGACCCTGGGGGAGAAGAATGGGGAAAATAGTTGGGGATAGGGAGAGAGGCAAACTATGAGAGACTCTTGAATGCTGAGAACAAACTGAGGGTTGATGGGGGTGGGCGGGAGTGGAAGGTGGGCGATGGGCATGGAGGAGGGCACTTATGGGGATGAGCACTGGGTGTTATATGGAAACCAATTTGACAATAAACTATTTGTAAAAATAATAAATAAATAAATAAATAAATAAATAAAATAATTGCATTAACCTCTAAAAAAAAATAAAGTACGAAAAATTTCTGGGAAAAAAAGTAATTCGTGTTGGAGCGCTTGGGTGGCTTAATCAGTTAAGCATCCCTCTTCAGCTCAAGTCATGATCTTGTAATTTGTGAGTCAAACCCCACATAGGCTCACTGCTGTCCTATCCTCTGTCCCCCCTCTCTCTGGCCCTTCCCCACTTGTGCTTTCTTAAAAATAAAATATTTAAGAAAGCAATTCATTTTCATTTAAGATATTATCAACAGGAAAGCATATAAAGATACAAATAATCTCCAATCTCACTCTCATTGATAAACAGTGTTCATGGTTTGTTGCATCCACTTACAGCCAGAAACATCCACATATATGCACATACATGTCACCTGCACATACATTTTACGTGACTGGAGTTACATCAGATGGATATATGGTATTGTGTACTAATTATTTTGACCTTTACATTATATCATATGGCATGAGGATAAGATCTCCATTTCCTTTGTAGGAATTTACCAGTGATCCAGCACCAGTTCTTATTGACTATGAATTCTCAAGCAATTGAAAATGCGACATTTATCAAATACTCAATTTCTGTGCACTTGGTCCTACTGATTATTTTTCTATTCTGTCTCATAATATATATGTCAATTCTTTTTTTAATGTTTATTTCTTTGAGAGAGAGAGAGAGAGAGTGTGTGTGTGTGTGTGTGTGTGAGGGAGGGAGAGGCAGAGAGAGAGGGAGATACAAAATCCGAAGCAGGCTCCAGGCTCTGAGCTGTCATCACAGAATCCAACACAAGGCTCGAACGCATGAACAGCGAGATCATGACCTAAGCTGAAGTTGGATACATAACCGACTGAGCTACCCAAGCGCCCTTATACATGTCAATTCTTGCACCAGGATTGAACCGTTTTCATACTGCATCTTTGTAGAACTTTGCCATCCAAGTTAATACTCTACATCCCTTCCCAGTCACAAGCCCTTTAGCCTTCTTCTGATTGGCTTGTGTAAGCGAATAATAAAGGAACATAAAGATAACATTTACTGAGCACTTAGTGCCAGACATTGCACTAAATTCTTTACATATGTTTTTTTTTATTTAATTTTCACTACAACTTAATTTATAGGTTGTTGCTGTTATAATGGCCATTTGAAAGATTTTTTTAATGGAGCTCAGAGAGGTTAAGTAATTTGCCAAATGTGATGCAACCACAAAATGGTAACATGCAAGGCCCAAGCCCCTAACCGTAGTCATATTGCATGTGACTCCATATTGCAGTTGAGGCCAGCACAAGGGAAATAATTAATCCAAGTCCTGAAGTTCATTACCAATCTTGGTTCACCTGTACTGTCTCCTCTTTCCAGGGCTTAGGGAAAACTGTTTCTTTGGATATGCAAATGAAAGTGAAGTAACATAGACAGGAAATCACACAGAATAAAAGGAAATAGTGCAATCACTGTCTTCCTCTTCCCCAAGTTTCTCAGATAACTCCTTCCACAGCATAGAAATGGCACTCAACTTTATACATTACATAAGTATTTAAACATTTCATTTATTGTTGCTACATTTCTAAGTGATCTCCCTGACAGTTATGCTCTTTGCTTTATGTCAATCTCTTTTATGGTACAGAAAAGTCAAAGTGGGCAAAACAAACATTTGTTAAAGTTGCATACTATGTGCCAAACATTTCCATAAGTTTTCTCACTCTCCCCACACAACTCTGTGGGAAAGTTATCAAATTTTTCCCATTTTACAGTAGAGGAACTCACAGAAAGTAAATAAATTTTCCAGAGTCATACATACATCTTGTAAGAGGCAGGAATGGAATCCCACTCTTGCCCTCTCCCCACAGTAGACACAGAGCAGCTTCCCTTCTGGAAAATGAACTTCTAAGGCTGGAGAAATGCTCAGAGCACATTCTCTGCCATTATGGCCCCATAAGCACTCACTCAACAACCCCTTTGGGTGATGAAGGTGACAGAGGAGATGAAATCCCACCCCTTGTGCCAAGGGACCAGGGTATCAGGCCACATCTGTTGGCTGATCCCTGAAGCAATTAATGGAGCTTATGCAGAAGCTCAGGTTTTTAAACATTAAGAAGGTGACTTGGGTGATAAAAATAGACATTAATCAAACTCATTCTATATCATAGTAATTTCATATCTTATTTCATTAATCCTGAAAACATTCAAGATAGAGATTACTATTCTCTTCATAACATAGAGCTCAAGCCAAAAGATTCATATTAGTACTATTATAAATTACAGACAGAGGACTCTAAAACTGGAATTGTTTTAAAACCCAAGCATTTCTCAGTTTCCTGTGCCTTCATGGGCTTTGAATGCTCTTTCTGCTTAATCTCCCAGTAGACTGGCAATTACTCCACCCCAGTGTATTCTTCAAACGTTTATAATTAACAATATTGTTTTTAATAATAAAAATCAATGATTTTAAAACACTTGCATTGCAAGAAAATAAAACAAAATATAAAATGGGAAGGAAAATCATTTACATATACTACAGACACTGAGTTAATATGCATGATACATCTGAAGGTGACCATAGTCCTTGATATGCTCCCAACTTATGTCTGTTGTTTAACAGTGCATCTTTCATTCTCAAAAGTGCCTAGTTCATATAATAAAGTATATAGTCATCTTCAATACAAATAAATAACTTTTTGACCAGTTAGAGATGAATAAGGGGTAACTTCTAATTTTCATATAAAACAATATAAGTACCCAACAAATCAATGAAAAGACAACCCAAACACAATAATGAAATACGAATAAAAATCTTAAGGTTTCATAAGAAAAAAAAGAAAAGGTACAGATTAGAATGTTGTCCTTTTTTTGTTGAATAATCAATATGTGTACCTGTATATTTATATTGTACACACACACACACACACTTTTGTGCATGTATTTGTGCATGTACGTACATATGCTAGTACCATTATATTGGGTAAAAACATTTCTGGAATATATTAACACTCTATTAAGAATGGTTATCTTAGGAAGGTAACCAACAGTTTCATCTCTATACATTTCTCTATGATTTGATGTGCTTAATGTACATATATACCAATTTTGTCATCCAGAAAAGTAATTGATATACAATTTTCAAAGCACAAGAAACATTTTCCTATGATTTAGCTCATACAAATAATGTTATCGAACTGTTCACTTAGAATAGCATTCACTTTTAAGCATAAAAAACAGATTATACACTATGTACAATATGATCCTATTTATTGTTGATAATACACCTATGTGTATAAGTACATATTATAAAGTGTTGTGTTTAAAAGATATGACCCAAAACACAAAATATACACATACATATACACCACACACACACACACACACACACACACACACACACACACACACAGATAAATAAACTAGGATACACACTCCCTCAGAGACACTCACACTGGCAGCTGTCTCTTCATGAGATGGGGTAGAACTTCCTGTTAAGAGCTCAGAGAACTAAACAGTATCTGACTCTGCAGGAAGGCCTGCCTGTGCCATTCAAGCCTTCAGCAAGCCCTGTTTGGTGGGTCAGACCAGAGGTCCCTCCCTCCCCAAATCCTTGCAGAGTCTCCTCCCAGAGATGTTGAAAGATGTAGTTCTGCCTCTGACCAGTAGGTGGCTATCATCTCAATGGTCTACACTGAGGCAACAGAAAAGCATTGATTTCTATAAGAAGAAACAATAGTAATTGTTGTACTTTTTAACAACAAATAATGAAACGGTATGTACACTACGATACAAAATATTTGAAAATTTTTGTATGGATAGAAAAAAGTTGAAATACTGTATTCTATTTTTTTCCTGATGACAACTTCCAAATCTGTACCTCTCTTGTTAATTTGTTCAATCAGGAAATATTTATTCAGAGAAACATCCTTTTATCTTAGCTGTGATACATTTCTATACAAAATTTCCTCACCGTTAAATAATCCTCACAGTGGCTTTGTGGATTATCTGGCTAACTTTCATGTTTAGCTCCTCCCTCTGCTTTTTGTCTATCTACTTGCCGCATCTTGCCAAACTGGGTTTTTGATCCATGGTTTTGTGGAACTCTGTGGTTACCTTCATTAGAAGGGTTTCCATTGAATATAGCTGACTAACACCTACAAAACCTTACTTAATAGTCATTTCAATGCAACTATATTGGACAAATATTTATTGAGATCTAATCATGGTCTGAGCATAGGGAGTTCTCATTAAAGAGAGGGTTTCTATGTAGCTCTTTCTGACACAACAGAGTGGCAGAGTGGGAGAGATTTGGGCTTACCTCATCCCTGGAAGGGTGACCTATGTAAGTTAGAATTCCTGTTGTTCTTTATGCCCCATGTCCTCTCCTAAAAGAGAACTGTTTTTCTACTTCAAGTCAGAGTTCCGTTCCTAAGGGCACAGGAAATTCTAGAGGGAATGGAGGAAGGTAAAAACAAATAACATTATACATGCACTTCTTATGTTCCATGTGCTTTCTTGTCTTCTTATTTTACTTTCTAAATGTTAACATCAGAGAATCATTTTTCCTTCGTCCCTTAAAAGGCAAGACACTCTGAAGGGAAAAAAAAAAACAAAACTTCATTCGCTTGGCTTCTGGAGAGTCCACTTAAGTCAGGAGACCTTTCTGGGTCCTAACAGACCTAATCCAGTATCTCTGTGACAACTTCGGGTAAATTCCTTCAAACTCTTTTCACCTCACTTATTTTAATTCCACTTGCTCTGTTTTTCAATCATCCAGGTTTGTGAAAGGTTAAAAATGAGATGTATTTCTCAAATGTAGGGAATCAATATATGGTAGTTTAGAGCTAATTGTTGCCAAAGGCATAGGCCTTAGGCTCATTACCATGAGTGCCATTCCAGCCTTAGGAGAAGAATGTGAAAATACTTTAAATCTCCTTGAATTAAAGTTTTTGATTATCATTTTACTGCAAAATAGAACCCAGTTAAGCATTCAGAGTTCACTCAAGTCCCCATCAAACTGAAATATGTCCTTTGCTTTAAGAGATATCATCTAGCTGCTGTCTATCTTATCTATGCTGTTCTCTTCTAAACTAGAGGCTCCCTTTCTGTGTTCAAGTGATAACACAGTAATGAGATATACTGCTTCACTTCTCACCAGCACTAGAATTTAAACTGCAGGCCAGATTTGTTCTTCAAAATAGACCGCCATTCCCATAAAGCCATAAACGTCTGCAATGAGATTATCATTGATCAAGACTTTGGCAACTGGCTGCACAAGAAGTTTATAATCCTCAAAAAAAATCAGAGTTAATATTTTATAGTCACAGCCAATACACTCAGGCTTTGCTTGATTTATTTCTTTTTATCTAGTATAACCTGAACTCAAAGTCAAAAAATATTTTCTATATCCTGAACACTTCCAAATAGATATACCTTGTATTACTCTATCTCCATACTCTGTTCTATAAAACAGAAGATTCATAGTTTCATTTTTTAATATTTTTCTTATTTTCAGAGGCTCATTTTAGAAAGAGTTTCACTCTCAAAGTATTTAAGTGCATCTTTGCACATTGCTGCCACATAACAAGAAAAAGAAGGCAAGGAAACATAAAGGTAAGTAATAGGCACAATGAAATAATAAATAATAGGATGTAAAATGGAGAGTTCTTGACAATGACATCTAACTCACTTACTTTTACAAGTGATAAAATAGAGCCCAGAGAAGTTCAATGACTTGCCAAAAATAAGACAGTTAGTGAATGAAAAAGAAAGGACTAGGACCTACATATCAGAAAAAGCATATGCATTTCAATTTTGTTACACATTAACACAGTAAGAAAATAACCCACGATTTATAAATGTGAGATTTACAGCTGAGGCTCTGTGGTATACTCGAAGAAGCATGGATCTGGCAGTCAAATGAACACTTACTCTCATCTCTGTTTACCCACTTAGTGAATGTGTGGCCCAAAACAAAGTACTTCACTTTTCAGTGCCCTAGTCTCCTAATCTGTTGAACAGAAGTAACAATTACTCACATCAGAGTTATGAGTGATGAATAAATTAAGTAAAATACATAATGGAGAAATCACAGTACCCAAGCACACTGCAGATGCTCAGAGTTCTCTGGATTCCCCAGCAAGCAAAAACAAAGCATCCACCTGAAATCCTGCCAGGGACTAGGGTGCAGCCTGCCTAAAAGAAGCCCTCTCTCTCATAGAGATACTCTATATTCTCCAGGTGCAGGATCAGCATTTGTACCATCCTAAGAATATGTACCTCTTTAAATGGTGTTCCCTAGGTGCCTCACTTCCCTCATTCTCTCACCTTTGTCCTGGCCCAGGTTGAGAGGAATACTTAACCCAATAATGGCTAAAATTAACTGAGCACTCGACTATATGCTAGTCACTATGCGAAGACTGTTCCATGTGTTACCTATTTACTTCTTCCCTACCACCATGTAGAATAGGTAGTACTATTATGCCCTGTGTAGAGAAAAACAGAGGCTTAGAGGATTAAGTATCCTGTGCAAGATCACACAATCAGTTCTTGGCAAAGTTATGGTGGTGAACTGTGTGTATTTAAAACTCAGGTTATTAACAATTTATAAAAAGCATCATTTTGTTACAAAAATGGAGTTGAAAGAAATGACATAAACATAATAACTGCAACTCAATGACCTGAACCTCAGTGCAAATATCTCTCAGACAGACCAGCTGTTATGCTTTGTTCTCATGCAGCATCTTGTCTTTCCAGGACTCAATGGAAAACTTCTCTAAAAGTAATGTGGAGAGTGAAATAACACAAAATGGCTTGATTATTTTCTTAGTGTGTCATGTGTATCATGCACATATGGTAACTAATGCAACAATACTTTGTGCTGATGGTTGTAGGGTTAAAATATGCATATTATGCTAAGACAACTAAGCAAAGAGTCACCTGAGTCAGCTTGTTCCTGAGATGGTGTAGGGTTCAGGCAGAAGTATTGGTGTTGCAATTTGGGAAGGTGATAAGGAGAGTGAACATAACATCTATATAATTTCTACTCTATGGGATAAACTTTGTATTTCATCTTTTTTATTATTAATAACCACCATTCAAGGTAGCTAGAAATATTGCCATTAAACAGATGAAAACTATAACATTTGTAGGTTACATAACTTGTCCCAAGTCTCCAGGCTCGTAAGTGACAAAGGACTCAAAACCTGTACTGTTCCTTAGGACCAAGATCTTTCCTAATTAACCAGCAGCTTCCTAGACTTTGAATCTAATTATTTAAGGGACTGGAATTTACCTAGAGATTATCAGGACAGTGAAGAATACCCACCAGTGCATTTTCAAACAACTGCTTTACTGCCTTATAAATCAAAACTTTTATAAATAAAATGGAAATTTATAAATACTTAAGAGGCAGAAATCTCACAAGGGAATACTATTGACAATAAAATGTGAAAAATTCAACTACAATTAATTACAGAAACGAAAATAAGACCGAATATTTCAGAATATTATGGATATAATTTCAGATTATTATGAATATATTCTGAAATGAATATTAAGTTATATGTGTATCTACATAATCTGTTGATGTATTTAAGTTAGTAAGTAATTAGCAAGGAAAAACATCTGGAATGACACAGAGCCTACAAGCAATAGTGGCTTTGTGAAGTGAGATAAGAGACATAATGATTAAATTTTGCCTTCAAATAATGTATTGCCATAATCATTTCATTTTATTTCAATAACCACATATTGATTTCATAATGTGAAAAATGATTGTACTGATACTTCCAACACGCAGAAAACAGCTGGTTTTAAACTGAATCACAAAACTGATCATGAAAAAAATACATGTATTGATATTGAAAGGTGCTCACAGTGTACTTTACAATTGGAAAAAAATCTAATTATAAAATATACAGTAAGATCCTATTATTTCAAGGGACACCTGGCTGGCTCAGTTGGTTAAGCATCTGACTCTTGATTTGGGCTGAGTTCATGATTTCACAGTTCATCTGTTCAAGCCTTGTGTTGGGCTCTGTGCTGACAGCATGCAGAACCTGCTTGGGATTCTCTCTCTCTCTCCCCCTCACTCTCTGCCACTCCCCTTCTCTAGCTCTCTCTCACAAAATAAATAAAGTTTAAAAAAGATCCTATTATTTGAAGCTAAAGCAACATATGTGTAAAGTATGTTAAAACATATAACCCCAAATATTTATACACAAATACACTCATAAACACATACACACACACATAGCCTTCTTTATTTTGTTTTAATTCCAATTAAACATACAGTATTATTTTAGTTTCACATGTACAATACAGTGATTCAACAATTCCATACATCACCCAGTGCTCATCACATCAAGTGTACTACTTAATCCCTATCCCCCTACCAACCTCCTCTCTGGTAACCATCAGTTTGTTCTCCATAATTAAAAGTCTTTTTCTTGATTTGCCTCTCTCTCTTTTTTTTTCTTTGTTCATTTGTTTTGTTTCTTAAATGCCACATATGAGTAAAATCATATGGTATTTGTCTTTCTCTGGTTGACTCATTTGCTTATCATTATACTTTGTAGCTCCATCCATTTTGTTGCAAATGGCAAGATTTCATTTTTTATATGGCTGAATAATATTCCATTATATATTATATATTATATATGGTATATTTCTATAAATTATATATTTATAGAAATTTATATATAATAGAACTATATTTATATAAATATTAATAATATTCCATTACATATTAATAAGCATCAGTGTGCATGTATCCCTTTGAATTAGTATTTTCGTATTTTGGGGGTAAATACACAGGAGTGCAATTACTGGATCATGGGGTACTTCTATTTTTAACATTTTGAGGAACCTCCATACTATTTTCCCCACTAGCTGTATCAGTTTGCATTCCCACCGACAGTGCAAGAGGGTTCCTTTTTCTCCTCATCATCGCCAACACCTGTTGTTTATTCTGTTGTTGATTTTAGTCATTCTGACAAGTGTGAGGTGATATTGTAGTTTTGATTTGGATTTCCCTGATAAGTGATGTTGAGTATCTTTTCATGTGTCTGTTGCCCATCTTGATTTCTTTTTTGGAAAAATGTACTTTGTGTCCTCCACTCATTTTAAAACTGGATTATTTGGGTTTCGGGTGTTTAATTGTAAATGTTCTTTATATATTTTAGATACTAGCCTGTTATCGAATATGTCACTTGCAGTATCTTTTCCTACTCAATAGGTTGCCTTTTAGTTTTGTTGATTGTTTCCTTTGCTGCACAAAAACTCTTAATTTTGATGTAGTGTCATCTGTTTATTGTTGTTTTTATTTCCCTTGCTTCAAGAGACATAACTAGAAAAATGATGCTATAGCTAGCTTATGTCAGAGACATTACTACCTGTGCTCTCTTCTGGGATTGTTGTGATTTTAGATCTCACATTTAGGTCTTTAATACATTTGGAGTTTATTTTTATATATGATGTAAGAAAACAGTCCAGTTTCATTCTTTTGCATGTAGCTGACTAGTTTTATCAACACAATTTGTTTAAGAGACTGTCTTTTCCCCATTACATTTCTTTCCTGCTTCATTAAAGATTACTTGACCATATAATTGTGAGTTTATTTCTAGATTTTACATTCTGTTCATTGATCTATGTGTCTTATTTTTGTGCCAGTACCATACCGTTTTTATGGCTACAGCTTTGTAATATAACTTGAAGTCTGGAATTGTGATACCTCCAGCTTTGTTTTTCTTTTTCAAAATTGCTTTGGCTATTTGGGGCCTTTTGTAGTTCCATATATATTTTAGGATTTTTTTTTGTTCCAGCTCTGCAAAAAATGTTGGGTTTTTTTTTTATAGAGATTACATTAAATCTGTAGATTACTTTGAGTAAGATAGACATTTTGACACTATTTGTTCTTTCAATCCATGACCATGGAATGTCTTTCCATTTCTTTGTGTCATCTGCAATTTCTTTATAGTTTTCAGAGTACAGATCTTTCTCCTCTTTGATTAAGTTTATTTCTGGTTATCTTATTATTTTTGGTGCAATTGTAAATGGGATTGTTTTCTTAATTTCTTTCTGCTGCTTCATTATTAATGTATAGAAATGCAGTGGATGTCTGTAGATTGATTTTGTATCCTGTGACTTTACTGAATTCATTTATCAGCTCCAGCAGTTTTTTGGTATAATCTTTAAGGTTTTTTATATATAGTATCATGTCATCTGCAAATACTGAAATTTTTACTTCTCCCTTACCAATTTGGATACTTTTTATTTCTTTATATTGTCTGATTGTTATGGCTAAGACTTCCAGTACTATGTTGAATAGAAGTGGTGAGAGTGGAGATCCTTGACTTGTTCCTGACCTTATGGGGAAAGATCTCAATTTTTTCCATTGACTATAATGTTGTGTTTTTTCATATACGACCTCTGTCAGGGTGAGGTACATTCCCTCCAGGCCTACTTTGTTGAGAGTTTTTATCATGAATGGATGTTGTACTTTGTTAAATGCATTTTTCTGCATCTATTGAAATGATCATATGGTTTTTATCCTTACTCTTATTGCCGTGATATATCATGTTGACTGATTTGTGAATATTGAACCACCCTTGCATCCCAGGAATAAATTCCACTTGGTCGTGTGAATGATTTTTTTCATGTATTGTTGGATTTGATTTGCTAGTATTTGTTGAGGATTTTTGTATCTGTGTTCATCATAGATATTGGCCTGTATTTCTCTTTTTTAGCAGTATCTTTATCTGGTTTTTGTACTACGGTGATACTGGCCTCACAGAATGAATTTGGAAGTTTTCCTTCCTCTTCTATTTTTTGGAATAGTTTGAGAAGATTAGACATTAACTCTTCTTTAAATATTTGGTACAATTCACCTGTGAAGCCATCTGTCCTGGACTTCTGTTTGTTGGGATTTTTTGGATTACTGATTCGATATCTTTGCTGGTAACTGCTCTGTTTCAAACATTTTATTTCTTCCTACTTCAGTTTTGGTAGTTTATATGTTTCTAGGAATTTGTCCATTTCTTCTAGGTTGTCTAATTTGTTGACATATAGATTTTTTAAAATAATATTCTCTTACAATTTGTTTGTATTTCTATGGTATTGCTTGTTATTTCTCCTCTTTCACTTTTTTGTTTATTTTGATGAGTCTTAGATGTTATCAATTTTGGTGATCTTCTCAAAGAACCAGCTCCTGGTTTCTTTGATCTGTTCTATTGCTGTTTTACTTTCTATATTATTTATTTCTGCCTTAATCTTTATTATTTTCTTACTTCTTCTGGTTTTGACTTTTGTTTGCTTTTCTTTATCTGACACCTTTAGGTGTAAGATTAGCTTCTTATTTGAGATTTTTTTTCTTGCTTCTTGAGGTAGGCCTGTATTGCAATAAAATTCCCTCTTAAAGCCACTTTTGCTACACCCCAAAGATTTTGAATCATTGTGTTTTCATTTTTGTTTGTTTCCACATAATTTTTTTCTTCAATTTTTGTTTAACCCATTCATTGTTTACTAGCATGTTATTTTACCTCCATGTATTTGTGGTCTTTCATATTTTTCTTGTGGCCTATCTCTAGTTTCTTAGCATTGTGGTCAGAAAACATGTATGGTATGACTTCTATCTTTTTTAATTTGTTGAGGTTTGTTTTGGGGCCTAATATGTGATCTATTCTGGAGAATGTTCCACACACACATCTTCTAAGATGGGTTGCACTTGCCTATCCCCCCTCTCTCAACTCATAGGCAGTTCCTTAGTTCCTTAGAAATATCTTCTTCGAGGATATTTCCAGAAAGCTCCCTTTGGTTGATGGAGCACAGCTTCCTCATTCCCCAAATTCCTGTTCTATGATATTCAAATTGCAATACACATTAATTACAATGGGTATTTTTATAAATTTTATTGAAAGAGAAAAAAATATGTTTTTAATTTTATTTTGAGAGAGGCAAAGTAGGGGAGGGGCAGAGAGAGAAGGAGATAGAGAATACCAAGCAGTCTCTGCACTCAGGAACCATGAGATCATGATCTGAGCTGAAATCAAGAAATCAGTCCCTTAACTGACTGAGCCACACAGGCACCCCAATGAATTTCTAGTAATAATAAAAATAAACATTACTTTAAAAATCAGATTAGGGACGCATGGGTGGCTCAGTCAATTGAGCATCTGACTTCAGCTTAGGTCATTATTTCACAGTTTGTGGGTACACGCCCCACATCAGGCTCTGTGCAGACAGCTCCCTCACTTGCATGTCTCTCTGTCTCTCAAAACAAAAACAAAAACTAAAACGAATAAAGGTTAAAAAATCCCAATCGATGTCAAAAGATAAATGTGAATGCATGTGACATCGATTGGGATTGTACTATATATCTGCTTTCTAATATGATTTAAATAATTTTTAACCTTTATTCATTTTTGTTTTTGTTTTTGTTTTGAGAGACAGAGAGAGACAGCGTGCAAGTGAGGGAGGCGCAGAGAGAGATAGAGACCCAGAATTTGAAGCAGGCTCCAGGTTCTGAGCTGTCTGCACAGAGCCTGATGTGGGGCATGAACCCACAAACTGTGAAATAATGACCAATGTTCATAGCAGAACTCTCAACAATAGCCACAACATGGAAAGAGACTAAGTGTCCATCAACGGACGAAAGGATAAAGAAGATGTGGTTTATTTATACAATGGAATACTACATGGCAATGAGAAAGAATGAAATCTGGCCATATGTAGCAACATGGATGGACCTTGAGGGTGTTATGCTGAGCGAAATAAGTCAGGCAGAGAAGGACAAATATCATATGTTTGCATTCACTTAATTTTAAATTAGAGTATAGGTGACACAAAATGTTGCATTACTTTCATGTGTACAATATAGTGATTCAGTAACTTATTTTCTTTCATAGTTTATTGTCAAGTTGGCTTCCATATAACACCCAGCGCTCATCCCAACAAGTGTCTTCCTCCATGCCCATCACCCCCCCTTCCCTTTTCCCCCACCCACATCAGCCCACAGTTTGTTCTCAGTATTCAAGAGTCTCTCATGGTTTGCCTCCCTCCTTCTGCCCCACTATTTTTCCCCGTCTCCTCCCCCATGGTCCTCTGAGAAGTTTCTCCTGATCCACCTATAAGTGAAATCATAGTATCTGTCCTTCTCTGCCTGACTTATTTCGCTCAGCATAACACCCTCAAGGTCCATCCACGTTGCTACCCATGACCAGATTTCACTCTTTCTCATTGCCATCTAGTATTCCATTGTATACATATTCCACGTCTTCTTGATCCATTCGTCAGTTGATGAACATTTGGGCCGTTTCCATTATTTGGCTATTGTTGAAAGTGATGCTATGAACATTGGGGTACATGTGCCCCTATGCATCAGCACTCCTGTATCCCTTGGGTAAATTCCTAGCAGTGCTATTGCTGGGTCATAGGGGAATTCAACTGTTAATTTTTTGAGGAACCTTCACACTGTTTTCCAGAGGGGCTGTACCAGTTTACATTCCCACCAACAGTGTAGGAGGGTGCCCGTTTCTCCACATCCTCGCCAGCATTTAGAGTCTCTTCATTTGCTCATTTTAGCCACTCTGACCAGTGTGAGGTGGGATCTCAGTGTGGTTTTCATTTGTATTTCCCTGAATATGAGGGATGCTGAGCATCCTTTCATGTGTCTGTTAGCCTTCTGGATGTCCTCTTTGGAGAAGTGTCTGTTCATGTCTTCTGCCCATTTCTTCACTGGATTATTTGTTTCCTGGGTGTGGAGTTTGGTGAGTTCCTTATAGATTTTGGATACTAACCCTTTATCTGATATGTCATTGGCAACTATCTTTTCCCATTCCATCCGTTAGTTTACTTGATTGTTTCCTTTGCCGTGCAGAAGCTTTTTATCTTCAGGAAGTCCCAATAGTTCATTTTTGCTATTAATTCCTTTGCCTTTGGGAATGTATCAAGTGAAAAATTGCTGTGGTTGAGGTCAAGGAGATTGTTTCCTGCTTTTTTTTCTAGGGTTTTGATGTTTTCCTGTCTCACTTTCGGGTCCTTTATCCATTTTGAGTTTATTTTTATTTTTTTAAATTCAATTCAATAGAATTTTATTTATTTTCATTTTTTACAAATAGTTTATTGTCAAGTTGGTTTCCATATATCACCCAGTGCTCATCCCCACCAAGTGCCCTCCTCCAGGCACATCTCCCCCCTCCCCCCACACACCCATCAGTCCTCAGTTTGTTCTCTGTATTCAAGAGTCTTTCATGATTTGCCTCTCTCCCACTCCCCCACTATTTCCCCCCTTCTTCTCCCCCACAGTCCTTCATTAAGTTCCTCCTAATCCTCCTATACGTGCAAACATATGGTATTTGTCTTTCTCTGCCTGACATATTTCGCTCAGCATAACCCCCTCAAGGTCCATCCATGTTGCTACACATGGCCAGATTTCATTCTTTCTCATTGCCATGTAGTATTCCATCGTATAGATAAACCACATCTTCTTGATCCATTCGTCTGTTGATGGACACTTAGGCTCTTTCCATGTTTTAGCTATTGTTGAGAGTGCTGCTATGAACATTAGGGTACATGTGGTCCTATGCATCAGCACTCCTCTATCCCTTGGGTAAATTTCTAGCAGTGCTATTGCTGGGTCATAGGGGAATTCTAGTGTTAATTTCCTGAGGAACCTCCACACTGTTTTCCAGAGGGGCTGCACCAGTTTACATTCCCACCAACAGTGTAGGAGGGTGCCCGTTTCTCCACATCCTCGCCAGCATCTAGAGTCCTCTGATTTGCTCATTTTAGCCATTCTGACTGGCGTTAGGTGGTATCTCAGTGTGGTTTTGATTTGTATTTCCCTGATGAGGAGGGATGCTGAGCATCGTTTCATGTGTCTGTTGGCCATCTGGATGTCCTCTTTGGAGAAGTGTCTGTTCATATCTTCTGCCCTTTTCTTTACTGGGTTGTTTGTTTTTCTGTTGTGGAGTTTGGTGAGTTCCTTATAGATTCTGGATATTAACCCTTTATCTGATACGTCATTTGCAACTATCTTTTCCCATTCCGTTGGTTGCCTATTAGTTTTATGGATTGTTTCCTTTGCCGTGCAGAAGCTTTTAATCTTGATGAGGTCCCAACAGTTTATTTTTGCTCTTGATTCTTTTGCTTTTGGGGATGTGTCAAGTAAGAAATTGCTGCGGTGGAGGTCAAGGAGGTTGTTTCCTACATTCTCCTCTAGGGTTTTGATGGTTTCCTGTCTCACGTTCAGGTCCTTTATCCATGTTGAGTTTATTTTTGTGTATGGTGTCAAAAGTGATCTAGTTTCATTCTTCTGCATGTTGCTGTCCAGTTCTCCCAGCACCATCTGTTAAAGAGGCTGTCTTTTTTCCATCCGATACTCTTTTCTGCTTTGTCAAAGATTAGTTGTCCATACATTTGTGGGTCCAATTCTGAGTTCTCTATTCTATTCCATTGGTATATGTGTCTGTTTTTGTGCCAATACCATACCGTCATGATGATGACAGCTTTGTAGTAGAGGCTAAAGTCTGGGATGGTGATGCCTCCCGTTTTGGTTTTCTTCTTCAATATGACTTTGGCTACTCAGGGTCTTTTGTGGTTCCATACAAATTGTAGGATAGCTTGATCTAGCTTTAAGAAGAATGCTGGTGCAATTTTGATTGGGATGGCAATGAATGTGTAGATTGCTTTGGGTAGTAATGACATTTTAAGAATATTTATTCTTCTGATCCATGAGCATGGAATGATTTTCCATGTTTTGTGTCTTCTTCAATTTCCTTCATAAGGTTTCTGTGGTTTTCATCATACAGATCTCCTATATCTTTGGTTAGGCTTTATCTTAGGTAGTTCATAGTTTTTTGTGCAATTGTGAGTGGGATCAGTTTCTTGATTCCTCTTTCTTTTGCTTCATTGTTGGCATATAAAAATGCAGCCGATTTCTGTATGCTGATTTTGTACCCTGCAACTTTGCTGAATTCATGGACGAGTTCTAGTAGGTTTATGGAGGAGTCTGTCGGATTTTCTATGTAGAGTATCATGTTCTCTGCGAAAAGTGAAAGTTTGACTTCTTCTTTGCCAATTCTGATGCCTTTTATTTCCTTCTGATGTCTGATTGCTGATGCTAGGACTTCCAGCACTATGTTAAACAACAGTGGTGAGAGTGGACATCCCTGTTTTGGTCCTGATTTCAGGAGAAAAGCTCTCAGTTTTTTCACATTGAGGATGATATTAGCTGTGGGCTTCTCATAGATGGCTTTTATGATATTAAAGTAAGTTCCTTCTATCCTGACTTTCTCTAGAGTCTTTATTAAGAAGAGATGCTGTAGAGATGCTGTATTTTGTCAAACGCTTTTTCTGTATCTATTGACAGGATCATATGGTTTTTATCTTTTCTTTTGTTGATGTATTACATTGTTTGATTTGCGACTATTGAACCAGCCCTGTAACCCAGGAATGAATACCACTTGATCATGTTGGATAATTCTTTTTATGTGCTGTTGAATTCAATTTGCTGGTATCTTGTTGAGAATTTCTGCATCTGTATTCATCAAGGATATTGGCCTGTAGTTCTCTTTTTTTGCTGGGTCTCTGTCTGGTTTGGGAATCAAAGTGATGCTGGCTTCATAGAATGAGTCCAGAAGTTTTCCTCCCATTTCTATTTTTTGGAACAGCTTGAAAAGAATGTGTATTAACTCTGATTTAAATGTCTGATAGAATTCCCCAGGGAAGCGATCTGTCCCAGGGCTCTTATATGTTGGGATATCTTTTATAATGATTCAATTTCTTCACCAATTATTCCAGTTAACATGCAGTGTTATATTAGTTGTAGGTGTACAATATGGTGATTCAACACTTTCTTACCTCACCCAATGTTCATTACGACAAGTATATTCCTTAATCCCCATTGAATTATGTTTTATGATAATATATGTATGTGTGTGTTATAGCATTTTTAAATTCATTACAACTTTTTTAAGCTCCATAATCTTTGTAGCAATAGTTTCTCTGATGTCTTCCATGCCTTTTTCAAACGCAGCGATTAATTTTATGACTATTGCAGGGAAATACAAATCAAAACCACACTGAGATACCACCTCACACCAGTCAGAGTGGCTAAAATGAGCAAATCAGAGAACTCGAGATGCTGGCGAGGATGTGGAGAAACGGGCACCCTCCTACACTGTTGGTGGGAATGTAAACTGGTACAGCCCCTCTGGAAAACAGAGTGGAGGCTCCTCAGGAAACTAACAATAGAACTCCCCTATGACCCAGCAATAGCACTGCTAGGAATTTACCCAAGGGATACAGAAATGCTGAGGCATAGGAGCACATGTACCCCAATGTTCATAGCAGCACTCTCCGCAATAGCTAAAACATGGAAAGAGCCTAAGTGTCCATCAACAGATGAATGGATCAAGAAGATGTGGTTTATCTATACCATGGAATACTACATGGCAATGAGAAACAATGAAATCTGGCCATGTGTAGCAACATGGATGGACCTTGAGGGTGTTATGCTGAGCGAAATAAGTCAGGCAGCGAAGGACAAATATCATATGTTTGCACGTATAGGAGGATTAGGAGGAACTTGACGGAGGAACAAGGGGGAGAAGAAGGGCGGAAATGGTGGGGAAAAGGGAGAGAGGCAAACCATGAGAGACTCTTGAATGCTGACAAAAACTGAGGACTGATGGATGTGGGGGGGAGGGGGGGATGGGCATGGAGGAGGGCACTTTGGGGATGAGCACTGAGTGTTATGTGGAAACTAATTTGACAATAAACTATTTGTAAAAAAAATATTAAAAAAAATTTATGACTATTGTTCTAAATTCTTGTTCAGTTATGTTTCTTAGATCTGTTTTGAGCAGTTCTTTAACTGTCACTTCTTCCTGGAATTTCTTTAAATGAGAGTCCTGTTTCATCATTTTGGCTAGCTTTCTGTCTCTTGTCAGTTTAAAAAAGCTTGTTATGTGCTCTGCATCTGTGAGTACTGCTATATTAAAGAAGTCTCATTACCTGTCCAGGGCCTGTCCATTCAAAAAGTGTTCTTTTATTGTTGTCTCTTGGTCTCTCTTGTTGAGACATTGGTTATTTTATTTCCCTACTTGTGGTGGTATTTGGGACTCTCCACCATGTGTATTTTGGCTTGTTTTTTGAGGTAGCCCTGAAAAGAAAACAGACAAACACACAGGGAATGAAGGCATAAAAACCCACAGACAAATCCAACAATCAAGCAAGCTGAAAGGAAAAAATACAAAGAAAAAAACCCAAAAAGACAAAAAGACAGTCTAAAAGCATATAGCCAGAATTCCCAGTTACAAATAAAATGCATGGTGTATGCTGTGCTGATGGAAGAGCATATACAATGAGAGAAATGACAGGGGTAGGGAGAAAATGAAATTGGAAAATGACCAGGCATAGAGACAAAGAGGCTTAATTCAGAGAGAGAAAGAGGAGAATATGGTATGAGGCGAGGAGAAAGAAACGAGGATAATGTCACCCAAAGAAACTAGATATAGTCTGATTACTCCAGAGAAAGATAGGAAGGTAATGATGGAAGTGTAGAATATACATCTAGAGAATGGATTAAATGTGACTGTTTAAGCAAACCAATGACCGTAGTGCCCCATCCAACAGACGGGAGGGATACAAATGAGACAAGGGAAAATATATCTGAATAGAAAGAGTTGATCTAGAATTAATCACAGCAGTGCATCCATGTTGGTCTTGCCCTGGGCTCCTGTAAAAAAAAAAAAAAAAAAAAAAAAGGCAGTTCTGTAGCGGTGATGGGCATGGTTTGGTGTAGGCAGGTCTCTCCTCCATTGTGGTCTCATGGGCAGCTGCCTGATGTCCCGACTTGGTGGTTGTGGGGAGAAAAATGGCGGTGTCCCAGTCCCTTCTTGAACTAAGCATTGCAAATCACTCTTTTGGTTCCGATCTCCCTTTGCAGCCATCGTAGCCAAGGTAGGCTGTGTTCTATGTCCCAAGCCCCGCCTGGTTTCCAGGTCTTAGTCCACACACTTTATTGATACCTCCCACAATGTAATCCTCCAGGCCTGGCCGCTTCCCAGCCTGCGATTGAGCCAGGAGAGCAGCAGAGTAGTTTCTCCTGGCGCTGCCTGGGACAGGGCACCCAGCCCAAAGTCAGCACCACAGCTAGAAATAAGATCACTCTCTGAATGCTCTGCAGTTAAGGATAGTATGTTAGGACCCTCTCCGTCTTGGGCTGAGGTTTTTCTCTTCTCCTGGGACAGTTCTATGAGCAGTTTCAGCTGCTTTTTCTCTTCCCCGTGGGGAGGAGCCCCCCTCCCCTCCATGTCTCCAGGTCCTGGCCTGTTTTTATCATCCCCAGTTCTCAATCATGCACTTAAGAGGCCGTCTTCTTAGTGTACCCTGTCTCTTTTCCTCCCAGACTCTTGCAGTTCAGTGTCCTATGGCTTCAGGCCTTCTCTGAGTGATGTGGGCGAGCGAAATGTACGGAGCTCCCCACTTCTCTGCCATCTAGCTTCCCTCCCCCCTGACTGAGCAACTTTATACATTATGCTATGCTCTCCACAACTGTGGCTGCCATCTAAGATTTCTGCCCTCCTTACTGTACTTACTGCCAAGATGGTGTAAAAAGAGTTAAAGATGAGACAAATCTTGGGAAGTCTCATTCGTGGTTTCTCTCATGGGCATGAACTGTAGAGTTCAGAAACTTTCTACTATTGTGCTGTTAAGTTTCATCCACTTTTCCGGACATGCCCAAATGCTGGGAGTGGATTTCGACACAGGATTTCCCTGGGGATAAAGCAGGTCATAGAGTGTTTCCTGACTGTTATATCCGGATAAGGTCTCTTATTAGCTCTGCTCTCTCTTTACTCAGCTAATTCCTTGTTATCCTTCAGGTCCTAGATTAAACATCACTTCCTATGTTGGGAAGCTTCCCCAACACACCCAACCCCATTCGGATAACTGTGCTCTCTGCTCTGCTCCCACAGCACACTGAGTTCCCTTATCAGAGTAACTACAATACTTGATCATACTGCTAACTTCACCATCTTACCCTTTAGACTGCAAGCTCAAGGAGGGTGAGAATTATGTCTGAGAGTTTTGTCTGTTTGTTACAATGTAATGTGTTATACGTCTAAAGTCTTCATGTCTGTATTTTCATTTATGTTCAAAAATGATGTGGGTTATTAGTGCTGACTTTCTCTATACCAAAGAATATCCACAGCCTTTTGTAATTTTGTTATAATTTAATTTGATTTATGTCACACCAAATGAGTTTCCACATGCTATTAAAATTACAAAGCCTATATACTTATATTTATGAGAAAGTTCATTCTTTAGTTTATACTTTATCTCATAACACCTATCTATAAAAGAAAAATTAATACAGGAGATCAAAAGAACATATATCTTTCATAATCCTACCACACAACTAATGCATTTTTCTTATAAAAATAATGGTGAGATGAATGACATTGTCAGTTCCTCTTACTAAAGAAAGCGTTTCACGTTTGTGTTTAGAATAGCTCATTTATGAGTTTGTCCTTGTACCCCTTAAACTCATATGGGTACTTTTTAGGTTTTTATGAATAGATCTTGATGATTAGTTTGATGTGTGTACACATGAGTATTTGTGTGTGTTTGTGTATTTCTAGAACACTTATCTATGTTGCCATATACTCCATTGATAGACATCCTTTGTTTTATTTTTATCTTTCAATAAATTTATGTCTGCAGTAAAAACTAAAATTAGGTATTTAGGCCGACGAATTTTATTGTTTCCATGCTCTTGTGCACATCCTTAACCATTTCCTTAGGGCACATTTCAAGACATGGAATTGCTGCCTCAAATGGTATACACATGCTTAATTTAATTCCCCACCTGCCACCCAGAAAAGTTGTACCAATTTACAGTCCATAAACTGGAATTAAATGAAAAAATCCTCAGGGAAGTGAGGAACATGGCTGCCCTGATGTCCTGTTAGAAACTGCAGGCTTTAGATTCCACTGAACAGCATCTTTAAGGTCACAATAATATTAAATACACCTCAGAGTGGTTAATAGTAAATGGCGATATTAAACACAAGCACATCATGAAACAGCATGGGATTAAATAATGGCAAAAGCACAGTCACCTTGGACTATAGTTACAATTTGATGAATAATATATAAAACTCTTTCTTAAATGGTTGTATTATAGTTATTATGAGACAAATTATACCCCATGGCCAGCACCACATTTGGCCAAAGTTAATCCAGGTTCTCTCTTAACTAATGTGTGGGTCAAATGCTCTCCTACTTTATCTCCTCAACAGAAGGATAATGTTCTGTCCACTGATCACAAGCATATTCTGAAATAAGGATACAGCTGTGTTTTATTATCTGAGCACTCATCACCAAAGATACCTTGATAAAGAGAAAGATGCTTAGACTTTGCAAGATGTTGCAGATGCCTGCTCTGAATGCTTAACACCTCTTTTGAAACCTAAAAGTTGGTACTTTCAGTTTTACACTTGATCTTAGCCAAAGGGCCAAGAAGCAATGGTACTTTCATTTTCGATGTCTAAGAGATAGAAAAGTTCCAACAAATGACTTGGGCAGAGATTGTTGACTTTCATTCTGGATTGGTCTGGCTTGGTCCCCAAGAGAAACTTCTGAAAAGTAAAAGGTTTATTTAAGGGCCAGATGACTTGGGCAGAAAGCAATTAAGCAATTCCAGACATTCTGCTGTAGACCTTGTAAACAGAGAGTCATTGCTTTTCCTACTTGAATGTAAGTTTTCTTTCTTTTTCAACAGATATAGTTTGGCATAGCAAAGTCCCTCTGAGAACAGTACTACTCAGCCAGATGCTGTAGAAAGAGGCCTGAAAAAGCAGGTTTGCTCCATTGTATTACATGAGAATTTGCAAGAGGTAGACACAGGCATTACATAACAATGTTTGGCTTTGAGGCCTAGACTTTGAAATTTACTGCAGACACTCCTAGAATAATTGAATTTGTTTTTACAATCACCATCAGCATTTTTTAAGTTTATTTATTTTGAGAGAGAGAGAGAGCACACAGGTGAAAGGCAAAGAGAGAGGGAGAGATAGGATCCAAAGAGGGGCTTGATCTCATGAACTGTGAGGTCATGACTTGAGCCGAGATCAAGATTGGGACACTTAACCAACTGAGCCATCCAGGCACCCCTACCATAACATTTTTTTTTAAATTTATTTTTAATTCGACATTTATTTCTTTTTTTTTCTAATTTATTTTTTTTATTTTTTTTACAAATAGTTTATTGTCAAATTAGTTTCCACATAACACTCAGTGCTCATCCCCACAAGTGTCCTCCTCCATGCCCATCCTCCTCCCCCCCACATCCATCAGTCCTCAGTTTTTGTCAGCATTCAAGAGTCTCTCATGGTTTGCCTCTCTCCCTTTCCCCCACCATTTCCGCCCTTCTTCTCCCCCTTGTTCCTCCGTCAAGTTCCTCCTAATCCTCCTATACGTGCAAACATATGATATTTGTCCTTCTCTGCCTGACTTATTTCGCTCAGCATAACACCCTCAAGGTCCATCCATGTTGCTACACATGGCCAGATTTCATTGTTTCTCATTGCCATGTAGTATTCCATGGTATAGATAAACCACATCTTCTTGATCCATTCATCTGTTGATGGACACTTAGGCTCTTTCCATGTTTTAGCTATTGCGGAGAGTGCTGCTATGAACATTGGGGTACACGTGCTCCTATGCCTCAGCATTTCTGTATCCCTTGGGTAAATTCCTAGCAGTGCTATTGCTGGGTCATAGGGGAGTTCTATTGTTAGTTTCCTGAGGAGCCTCCACTCTGTTTTCCAGAAGGGCTGTACCAGTTTACATTCCCACCAAAAGTGTAGGAGGGTGCCCGTTTCTCCACATCCTCGCCAGCATCTCGAGTTCTCTGATTTGCTCATTTTAGCCACTCTGACTGGTGTGAGGTGGTATCTAAGTGTGGTTTTGATTTGTATTTCCCTGATGAGGAGGGATGCTGAGCATCGTTTCATGTGTCTGTTGGCCATCTGGATGTCCTCTTTGGAGAAGAGTCTGTTCATGTCTTCTGCCCATTTCTTCACTGGGTTGTTTGTTTTTCGGGCGTGTAGTTTGGTGAGTTCCTTATAGATTCTGGATATTAACCCTTTATCTGATATGTCATTTGCAACTATCTTTTCCCATTCCGTTGGTTGTCTATTAATTTTCTGGGTTGTTTCCTTGGCTGTGCAGAAGCTCCATCAACATTTTTAAAAATACTTTACCATACATTACTTTTTGTGTTTCCGAATTAAAAATCAAGTTTTTAAATGGTGAAGATATAAAATACGAGGGAAAATAAGAAAAAAAAAAGGATTGCCATAATAAACTAAGGTTTACATCGTCCTTGCTAACTTTTTTTTAAGTAGAATGTCAATTTCCAACAAAATTCCATTTTATAATCTTTCATCGTTTATGTTTTTCCATAGATACACTCTGAATTAAGCTATCTTCATTCGTGGCATTCTGAATAAGTGAATTATGAACTGGCTATTCTTATTACATAAAGACCTTATAGCAGAGATTCCTCTGAAAAAGAGTCAAACTCCTAATGTTTAAACTACTATTAAAGTTATTGTCTATTATCCTCATATTGAAAGGGCAGAGGCACAGAAATGTAAAGGTATATGGAATGCCCATTGAAATAATACATCAGAAAATGTAAAAAGGGCAAAACACCTTGATCAATCCAGTTTCCTTATTTTTAGTTGAGGAAACAGAAGCTAAAAAGGGTTCAGTGACTTGATGATAGAGCTGATTTATGGATGAGAAAGGGCTAAGTATCAGAAACAGAAATTGGCAATGATTCTGAAAAGCAGACATGTATTTTCCACTGTCCTGTGATAGGCCTCTAACTTGCCTTCAATTTCCCATCACCACAAATAATCCTTATATATATTCCCTTATTTAGCTATACAAAAAATGACTCTGAGGTATACATCCGGGAACAGAATTGCTGGGTTATTGAGCATGTGTACCACTGCTATGACTAAACACTTCTATATATATGTCCAGAATGAATGCACCAGTATATACTCCTACCAACAGTGTGACCAGTCCCCATAACCCCCAGCAACACTTGACATCATCCACCATTATAATTTTTGCTTCTCTATGAGATAAGTGATATTTAATTTTTGTTTAACTGGAAACTACTAATGACTTTGAGTCCTAAAGACTTAAAATGCATACAATATGATTTTGTTAAACTTTGGAGTTTTAAAAAATTCCTTGGGGCACCTGGGTGGCTCAGTTGGTTGGGTGTCCAACTATTGATTTCAGCCCAGGTCATAATCTCACAGGTCGGGAATTTAAGCCCTGCATCAAACTCCGTGCTGACAGAGCAAAGCCTGCTTGGGATTCTCTCTCTCCCTCTTTTTCTTCCTCTCCAGCCTTGCCCATGCATACTCTCTCTCTCAAAATACATAAATAAACTTTGTAAAAATACTTTAAATTTAAATAAATAAATAAATAAATAAATAACATTCTTTACCATTAAGCTATATATTAGTTTTTGTACAAATACCATGGTGGGTTTTTTTTTTTTGGTTTGTTTTTATTTTTGTTTTTCAAATTTGATTTATTTATTTTGAGAGAGAAAGAGATTGGGGTAGGGACAGAGAAAGAGAGAAAAAATCTCAAGCAGGCTTCACACTGTCAGTACAGAGCCCAAGGTGGGACTCAAATTCACAGGTCATGACCTGAGCCGAAATCAAGAGTCACTTAACTGACAGAGCCACCCAGGCACCCCCATGGTGGAGTTTCTTTACTTCATATTTTGTGATGGTAAGAGGATCAAAAGTTACATTTTAATGAAAAATTTACTGACTGTCCCACCACCACTTCCTGAATAATACATGTTATCTAACGGTCATAAATGCCAGAAAACCTTTTTACCATTGAGTTTTTATTCTATTCTATTAAATTATATATCAGATTTTCCACCAGTCTTATCCTTTTTTAATATTGTTGTTTCATAAAACATGTTAATAATTAAAAAGTAACATTTCCCCCATTTTTTTGCTCTCTGGAAAGTCAAGAGTAACAACAACACAACAATAAATTAAGGTAATATTTATTAAGCATTTGCAATGTATAGAACACTTTGCTTATATTATCACACTGAATTCTCAATTACACATAGTGGTGTAAATACTGTTCTTATCCCCATTTGAAAGGTAAGAAACATGAAGTACAGAAGATTCAACTGCTGTGCTGTGGAACCTAGTGTCAAATCCAGGTCTTATCACAGCAAACCCATACTCCTAAACACTGCTATATTAAAATGTATGAAATGGTCAATATTGGACCATTTTTGACCAAAATAATATCAATTTCTTATTGGCCAATCTAATATGCAGCATTTTGTATTTTAGAAATGAGGCCCTCCTGGAGGAAGAAACATGCCCATAGCATAATAACTGGTAATGGGTTTACCATCTGAATCCATGATCTTCAGTCTCCAGTCTTCTAACCATCAGAATCATTACTGTCATTTACCTCTTGGACTCAGTAGAAAACTTTCTCTGATGATCTACTAGAAGATAATATAAAAGAAAGGAGAGCACATGAAATGAAAGGAAACAGCATAATCTTTATTTTTTCCTTTTCCCATATTTATCAAGTGATCCATCCTACAATTCAGAAATAATGCTGGAGCTCACAGTTAATTACAAATGTATTTATATTTCATTTGTTGCTGTCAACATCTTCAAATATTCTTTATAATAAATTTACTATCTTTAATGGGAGAGACAGGAGTAGTATTTATTCAGAGTTTGCTATGTTCTAGACTATACTAAAGGTGTTACAATTTTTACTTTGCATTAGCTCTGTGAGTGTACAATGTATTATATCTGCTAAAAATAGCATTTTCACAACTTAAAAGAAATACACTTTATTTACAAAAAACATTTTATGAAATAGCTGGTACAGAATTATCCCAATTCTGTTTTCAATCACATAATTTGAAAAAAGAGATATTCTTTAAGTTGTATTTTCTAACTGATGACTAACAAATATAAATTTCTTTCTTTCTCTCTTTCTTTTATTCTTTCAACAAATACTTACTCTACCCCCAGTAAGTGCAAGGCACTGTCAGATCAAATCATATCTCCATCACAGGACTTTTCTTCAGATTTCCAAGCCTTGCTATCCAACTATAGCATAATACATATTTACATGTATGACCAGGCATGGACACTTTATCAAGCTAATTGAAATTAGACAATACTTGAATTCTGAAAGCTTACCACCTAAATAGAAGGCTATGTGGTATTAGTATGGAGAGAGCATAAGGTCTGGAAATGGGCAAACATGGGTTAAAATTCCTGTTCTGCCACTCATTTAAAGTGTGTAAACTTGGAAAGTTTACTTAGCATATCCAAGACCTAACTTTCTGATCTGTAAAAGAGGATTGTTATCCAAGTTTCAAAGGAAAGCATATGGAATGTAGTGCACCCAACCGTTCTGACACAAAATTTAATACATTTTTCCCACTCCATCTCTTTTCTTTTTTAGCAGAAATAACTCTGCCATTAACTCAATAGCATAACTATGTCATAGAGAACATTCAAAAATGTGAAAACAAAAAGAAAACTAATCATATGTTTATATCATGAATGTGATCCAATATCATTTCTGTATAATGGAACCCATTGGCTGATAGGGTGCAGTCATTATGCTTTTCCTAACCCATTTGGACTTTTTAGACTGACATGATGCATACATATGGCTTGGAAAGGTCTAGTATTCCTTGAGCCTCAGAATGTTAAGATATGGTAGAAACATCATGCATAATGATAAATCTACAGGAAGGAGACAAGAACAAGAGTCAGGAACTCTGTCTGTGTCCCAGTTCCTAAATATACCTGATGGAAGCACAAAGCACTCCGAAGCATTCAGAAA
Source organism: Hyaena hyaena (assembly GCF_003009895.1). Classification (NCBI taxonomy): domain Eukaryota; kingdom Metazoa; phylum Chordata; class Mammalia; order Carnivora; family Hyaenidae; genus Hyaena; species Hyaena hyaena. The sequence continues at coordinate 65,202 of NW_024082747.1, read as the reverse complement.
TGTTGTGGATATCAATGAGATCTCCATTTCGTCAAGCACTCTGAGTCCGAGAAAGGAAGGAAGAAGCTCTCTTATGTGTATATGCAATAAATCAATTTGACAAGAATTATATGTAAGAAAATTAGTCCTCTAGAGAGTAGTCACCCAATATATGTCTTTCATTAATTTTATCTTATAATGCCCAAGATTCCTGGTAGAATTCAGAAGCCACCCAAAAACACATGAAGCCTGCCCATTAGGGAACAAGCTAATGGAACTCTCACTATGATCACCTCTTTACATGATCAATTAATTTAATTATTCCAGCAAGCCTCTGAGATAGAGATTGTCCTGAAAGAGGGATTGCTCTGAGACAGTAGTGTTCTATAAATACACACACACACACAAACATACATGTGTTGTTTGTATCCCTGTTCCTGCCTACAATTTTATGCATGCCTTTCTGCAGTTTTATTGTTGCCCTCTTCTTAGGGATTCTCTCTTATCTCTAAATTTGAAGCTTTATCAAATAGTTTAAGCTCAATTTTATGTGATTATAATAAAATTATACCTCAACTGGGTTCCCTGACAGTTCTGGCTATACTGACCCTGACACCAACACCTTTGCTAATAAGGGAATGGATGTATTGAATGTTAATGAATGTTATTTTGACTGTCTGGCACAACTATACATCCCATTCTAGATAGGTAATCATGACACCAAGGTGTCCAGTCAATATTCAGACTCTTTTCTTTCTCTTAAAATGTGGTATGATTTTTCTTATTCTAAGGTTTCTTTCCTTCTTTTCATATTTGCTTCTGCTCTGTAACAAATTGAATTGTAGCAGTAGCTCATGTATAGTCATTTTCATTAGATTTTATAGTAAGAGTCTGTTGGTGATTATAGAATACTGCAGCACCCCCTGGATGTTGATCAAATTCTTCTTTCCAAAATGAAAGAAGTTAGCCCAGGATATGAAATAATCAGAGTGAAAGAGGACATATTATTCCTTTCTTTATGTTTCAAATCCATGGAACCATTCTTACCACTCTCCAAAAAAAGAATACAGTCACAAAGCATCATATGCAGATATTAGGCTCTAAAACTCATTAACTATGTAGTAGCATCTGTAAGCAACTCTGTCTTTTAGAATTTTTAAATATAATATGAAGCTTGTGTCTCTCTTTTCTGAGAGGTCCACATATAGGGGAGGCCCTTTCATGAGGTGGGTCAGGAAGTCACGTTTCATCAGATCTTGAGAGCTTTCACAAATATATATAAATATATATATATATATATATAATCTTTCCCATATTCTACCAATCCAAATGTAGGCGCACAGACTTGGAAACTCTACAATATTACTTCTACTGCATTTTATTGGTCAAAAATAAGTACAGGGACTCTGGAAAGATTCGAGGAAAGGGAAAATAGACTTATCTTCTTGATGGGTTAAACACAAGGTCACACTCCAAAGGAGCATGTGTAATGACAGATATTGTTGCCACCATCTTAAGAAACATACCACATACAGCAATTTGAAGTACCATCTCTCCCAGTCTTTTAAAATGTCCCTTGCTCCGTAATCCACATAATCCACTTCAAGCTTCTATCACAAAGATCCCACCTCTTCTCACCCTCAACCAAAGGAAGACATGCTTTCATCTTTCCTAGACATCTGTATTCTGTTGAGTACTCAGGCCTCAGTCATCCCTCCCTGTGAATTAAGTATTGCTTAACACAATGATAGAAGGTTCAGATACAATTTCCCTTCACTAAAGTTTTTACTGATAATTTGGTACTCATCAAAGTGGGAAGGGTGTTGCTTAATCGTTATACTATTTATATCAGAGTCATCTCTGTAATTAAAGGAAGCCATATGAGGTTAGATAACATCCCAGAAGCCTTAGCACATGCGAGACAACCTCTTTATATTGACTCATTTTCTTTTTGAAAAATATCCTTTAGGGGCACCTGGGTGGCTCAGTCGGTTAAGCATCCGACTTTAGCTCAGGTCATGATCTCGCGGTTCGTGGATTCGAGCCCCGCATCATTGGGCTCTGTGCTGATGGCTAGCTCAGAGCCTGGAGCCTGTCTTCGGATTCTGTATCTCCCTCTCTCTCTCTGACTCTCCCCTGCTTGCGCTGCCTCTCTCTGACTCTCAAAAATTTTTTTAAAAAAACATAAAAAAAGAAAAAAACCTTTAAAGAAGGCAGCAATATTTTACATTTTTCAGATGATTAATCTTAGGTTTATAGAAAGTAAATAACTTTTTAAAGGATGAGCACATAATAAATGGCAATAAGATGATTCTAATTCTCATTCTCCCCATATGCTTTTCTGCTAGATGTGTTTCCAGGGTTCAGGGACTGGTTGTTTTAAACGTGTTAGCCATATTGTCCAAGGTAGATTAAAAGGGGGGGAAAAGGAGGAGGGAGAGGGGGAGGAGATGAGGAAGATGAAAAGGAGGTGGAAAGAGAAGGCAAAAAAGGAGGGAAAACGTGACATCAACAGATGATGTAACATTATGCCCCTTAGCCTAAAAAGCTGGACTAGAGGAATATCATAGTGATAACTTTTTAAATATCCTTTAATAATAGTGAAATCTCTGGAGGAAAATGAGCTTATTCTATAAGCTTTCATACACTATCTCCTTTAATACTTAAATTAAGTTACTTATCCCAGATCACCAAACATGTTAATATGAGAGCAGAGATACAAAATTAGAACTGATAGTGAAAGCCCTGCCCCTTACACTGAGTCTTGCCTTTCCTAGGGTTTCAGTTTTGTAGACTCCTAATCTCCTGCTTAGCTGGCTTTGAGGTTTACTCAATTAACAGCGGTGCACTGTTATTTGGTCCAAATTTATGTTGAACTTTGTACATAAGCAAAATATAAACACATTCTATATGACAAAAATCATCATGAATACAATTAAAAGCCATAAAAATATTGAGAGAAAATATTTGTAAAGTGTATTATAAAAATGGTCAATATTCTTAATATATAAAATGCACTTACACACCAACAGAATAATAAGGTAAGGATATGAACAATTTCTTTAAGTTTATTTATTTTGAGGGGGAGTGGCAGAAAGAGAGAGAGAGAGAGAGAGAGAGAGAGAATCTCAAGCAGGCTCTGCACTAACAGTGGAGCTCGATCCCACAAACCATGAGATCATGACCTGAGCCTAAATCAAGAGTCAGACGCTTAATCAACTGAGCCACCCAGATGTCCCAGATACGAACAATTTTTGTGCATATATATATATATATATATATGCTAGTATAATAAATACAAAGAAATTATTAAAAGATTTTTAGATCAAAAGATATCTTTGGAAGAAAGAGGAAATATAAACAGATTCACATTATGCATGTCTGTATTATTTAAATTTTTTACAGTTATGTATTTCTGTCACTTGTTTTAAAGAGTTCTGAAAATAACTGAGGATTCTAGGAACGTTTCCTTTACCGAAAAAAAACCTTCTAAACAGATCTCTCTACCAGGTTGGAGTAATGATCCTCACCTTTCTTTCCCTCTTTTGTCTGAGATATTTAAGTTTCATTTCTGAGTCTGATGAACAGCTGAAATTCTGCTATGTTTTGTAAAATTTCTCCAATAAATAAATATAATTTTACAAGGAGGGAAAATATGGCAGCTATGAATTTTCAAGAGACAATAAAGTACACAATATAAAGGAAGTGTTACTTTGTGTACTTTTCTATGTTGTAACTAAATCTAATCTCCATTTTGAGCCCCAAGTCTGTTGAGTAGGAAGTAAATTGTCTCCAATTCAATGTAAAGTCAGATCTTCTCATTTTTCTTTGTTAATGTATGATAAATCCAATCCATCTATATGTCTCACTTCTCATTATATGACATCTAAATTATCAGAGCTTATGTAGTGTTTTGATTTTTATTGCTATTGGCGACATCCCTAAAATATTTTAATTCCCACTAAAGATATGTTTCATGTTGCCATGCTGCAGCCTCTCATCTTGACCATGAGACTGGCTCAGCACCATAGGCCCTCTTGCTCAGCTAACTTTTGTGCCCTGCTGGGAACACAGAAAAACTGGACTATGTTCCACACATGTGAAGGATTTGGAAAACTCAGTGGAGCTACCTTGGATATTCTCTGACCTTCATATGAAAGAAAGCCATTTCTATTACACTATATCCACATTATGTCGACACCTAAAATTCCTGTGAGGCTATAGTTTCTCAGATATCTAACAGGAAGGGGGAAATATCACAAGGTAAAAGATATATGTGAAGAAGTAAGAAATGTATCAGATAATATTTCATCTTGTTACATTTTCTGCCCTAGGAAATCCTTTTCCCTACAAAGAAAATATATTTTTCTAGGTATCACCCCTCAAAGAAAATAAGAATAAACTTGCCGTAAAAATTTGTCTACAATACTAATTCCCATATACAAATCAGCAAGCAGGTATCATCTTCCCCATAGTCCCCTTCTGTCAGGTGGATAAGGATGGATACTGGATATATATTTTTTCAACCCCCTCATTTAAGCGTGGTTACTTGTTCTTCCACACCTAATTGCTGCCAGACAAATTATTTTTACTTACCCACCCCCATTCATGATTCAGTGATGTAATATAAGTCCCTTACCTATGGGACTTAAATTCCAGCCTCAACTGATTTACCTCACATAGAATTAAGAAAACTCTAAGATAGCATGAAGCTACATTGATAAATATGCTAGGCAGGATGGCAGAGAAAGGGTCAGAAGAGCTAGCTGCCTGGATTCCAAGACTGGAAGTATCCTGATAACAAGACATTTGGTGAGTCATTTCTCCTCTTTTTGCCTGGACAGATCACCAGGATGAAATTGGGGAGCCCACCCAACCATCCTAGAGTGCTGTGGAGATCCTTGAGACTCAAGCTGGATAAGTACTCCGGATTTTCAGCTGGGAATATGTGTTAAGTTCAAGGAATTATTTTAACAGAAATTAATTTGCAAGAATAATAGAACACCACACATTAAGCGCTCAAATGGCAGTTATTTATGAAATGTCAACAAGCATTTGTAGAACACAAATGACACTCAGATAGACAAGGATCATGCTCTTTATAGAATGAATAAAACTCATGTGAACTGGACTTGCTAGTATTCTATAAGCTTTCCATACACTATCTCCTTTAATACTTAAAGTAAGCCTATGAGGCAACATTTATTATTTCAATTCTTCAGATGAGTATTCTTACATTTCATTAATTGAATCTTATAGTGTGTAAGTGGCAGAGCCTAGAATTCACCTCTGGCCTCTGTATTTCTCTGATCTCTACTTTTTCCTCTACAAAATACTGGCATGGGGCTAATTCAAGTTCCTGGAGTATTCAGCCCTAGGCTTTTAGCCCAAAATGGTAAGCATAACATGTCTATTATAAATACCAACAAGAAATAAAAAAACATTGAATCAGTGTTTGTGAGTGTATGACACAGCATGTAGAGGGAAAAATGTGAGCAGAGACATGGAATTCAAGAGAACACTTGGCCTGCTTGAGAACTGGAACTAGGCTACTGGGGCTGAATGTTGCAGAAATGACTTTTTTGGACTAGGATGTCACATCAGTCAAAAACGCAGTTATACATCTCAGGCAACATATAGAAAAATTGCAAAGCCAAATTAATTGTAAAAAATTTTTGAGGTTTAATGTTCTTCACTGTCCATTCATACTCATAACTTAGTTCAAATTTTAAAAGTAAATTTTAATAGACATACAGCTAAGTATGGGTCAAATAGTTAATTGAGTCTTCTTAAGTCTACCTACAAGAAATGCACAAAATTTGAAACAAATAGCTTTCTCTTTGCTGCTATCCTCTAGCTCAAATTGCTGGTTGAATTTTCTCATCAGAATTGTGGAACATGTCCTCTTTGTTCATCTTCAAATGCTCCTAGGTTAATAATGAACTGGGAGATAAATGCCACACCAGGGATAAGGTATGGGGTGTTTCTGTTCAGAACAAGTTTTGTTATTTAATATCTATGTTTGTGTGAATGTGTGTATGTGTGCATGTGTATTTCTACCTAAAGCAATGCTGTGTATTTCTCTTTCTTTGCTGTTGCCATTCTTGCAAAGTTCCTCTTTTGTTCTCTAATTCAAGTTTTTGTCAAAACAGTTAAGGCAAAATTCAAATAGATACAGCAAATTGTATTTCAATTGACTTCCTTAGCAATTCTGTATAATGTGCCCTTACATCAATCTTGCTGACTGAGAAGTGGACCCACAGAATGTTGATAGATATTATAGTGACAAAATAAGACATCTGTGAGATAGCACATAACATTTTAGAGATATAAATCCAGAAATAAAAGGGAGAACTTTAAGGTCAAGATACTGGAATTTCCAGGCAGCCAATATTTGAATTCTGACTCTCCATTTAAGAAAAAAGGAGTGTTAATTTTTGTTTGTCCTCATCATTCGTTCATTCATTCATTCTTATATTATTCCCAATGCTCATAGTATCTAGCATTCAGTTCTTTTCACTGGAAGTTCTACTCACATTTTGTTAATGAATTTAAGTTGCTACAACAGCTCTTGTATATTGGTATCATTTTGCCTTAACAAATTCAAGGAAAGAGTCTAATACATAAAATGGTCACTCAAAGAAAGAAGCCTTTTCATTTCTTCATTTCTTTTCCAAACTCACTCCTACAAACAAACAACTCCTCTGAACAATCCTGGCAGTCAGAGACATCATTTGCAAATGTTAAATTCCAGACCCAACACCTGTCCCTGCTGTGACTCATAATATAAACATAGACCCTCTGTGTAGCCTGTTTCCTAGAACTTTAAAATATAACTCACAGCTGGTGTCTCCCCTTCTGAAAGGCCACTGTGTATGAAGGCCCTTTCATGGGATGACCCATGGTTCAGCAAAGCCTTGCATAAATTTTCAATCTTAAGAGCCTTCACAGGCTTATGTTTTTCTCCAGATGTATCAGTATAATCTGAAGCACTATCTCTCCCAGATCCCTACAAAGTTCTAAAGGACATCCCCACCATCCACTTCAAGCTTCTGCCACAAAGATCCTGCGCCTTCTCCTCACCCTCATCAAGAGGCAGTTATTCTTCACTCTTTCCTAGAGATTTGTATTCTATTAAAGAGTCCTCAGGCCTCAGTCATCCTTATCTGTAAATTAAATTGCCCTTGCCACAATGACAGAAGGGTCACATTCAATTGTTTCTCATCCACGTTTGATACTATGTATTTTTGTTTAGAGCTCTTTTGCTTTTGGCACCAACAGGATGGACAAGTGTCACAATCTTCATAATGCCAGAAAGCTCTGTAGCTACCAGGGAGATCAGTAGTAGCATGATAAACCATACAAGAAAGCCCATTTGGGCACAGCCCTGAAGGTCAACCCTTTTAGAAGTGCTTCTCATGCAAAAGGAATTGTGCTGGAAAAAGTAGGGGTTGAAACCAAACAGCCAAATTCTGCCATCAAGAAATGTGTCAGGATCCAGCTAATAAAGAATGGCAAATAAATAAATAAATAAATAAATAAATAAATAAATAAATCACAGCCTTTATACGCAATGATGGTTGTTTGAATATTATTGAGGAAAATGACGAGATTCTGGTTGCTGAATTTTCTCAAAGGTCATGCCAAAGTGATATTCCTGGAGTTTGTTTTAAGGTGATCAAAGTAGCCAATGTCTCTTGGCCTTATGCAAAGATAAGAAGAAAGACCAAGATCATAAGTTTTGATGGTGAAAACATTACAATAATAAATTTTCATATGCCAAAATATAATTAATTATTCTTTAGAAAGAATGAAGGGTTGTTTGAATCTCTTTTTTTTTTTTTAGAAATGTGGCATTTTCTTTTTTTTTTTTTTTTTTACAAATAGTTTATTGTCAAATTAGTTACCACATAACACTCAGTGCTCATCCCCAAAGTGCCCTCCTCCATGCCCCTCCCCCCCTCCCCCCCACATCCATCAGTCCTCAGTTTTTGTCAGCATTCAAGAGTCTCTCATGGTTTGCCTCTCTCCCTTTCCCCCACCATTTCCCCCCTTCTTCTCCCCCTTGGTCCTCCGTCAAGTTCCTCCTAATCCTCTTATACGTGCAAACATATGATATTTGTCCTTCTCTGCCTGACTTATTTCGCTCAGCATAACTCTCTTAAAGCTATTGTCCCTAGGAAGACTCTAATTCACTGAGAACAAAGGATTGTGTGAATAATTACAGAAAAATAAAGAATGGACAAAAAGAACAGACTGATACATAATTTGGCATGCTGTGGGCTCCTGGGTGGCTCAGTTGGATAAGCCTCCAATTCTCAATTTCGTCTCAGGTCATGATCTCATTGTTTGTGGGTTCGAGCCCGGAGTTGGGATCTGCTCTGTCTCTGCCCCTTCGCCACGAGAGCTCTCTCTCTCTCTCTCTCTCTCTCAAAAATAAACAATATATAAAATAAACTTTAAAAAAGCATTTGGCAGGCTGACCAAGAAATGGACCTACTGAAAGATTTATAGTGGTTATTCTATATCTGCTTTGATCATCTAACCCTGGGAGTGGCAAAAATTTTTTTTTACTAAAAGGCCAGATAGTAAATATTTTGGTCTTTTTGGACTATGTAGTTTCTGTCTCAACTACTCAACTCTGCTGTTGTAGTGCCAAAGTATTGTGGGTGTGTGGGACAATAAACCTTTATTTATAAAAACAGAAGGTGGGCTGAATTTGGCCCACAGAACATACTTTACAAACTCTGATCTAGCAAAAGGTGTAGTCCATAAGTACATGTACCTACATATCCAAGCAATCAATACTCAAATCCTAAGTGTTAGTTAAGAGATGGGACTCTTATTCCTCAATCCAGTGCCTATCATTTCACTGATTCACGTTATGAATGGATCCCTATCATTGGTTAGTGAGTTGATTATGAGGTTCCATGGGTGCTTGTAAGTCACTACAATATGTCTTGGAAGCTGAATCATTATCTTTTCACAAGTGAAGTGAAAGGGTTCAGGAAACAAAAAGATAACAGGGAAAATCAGAAATTTTCATTTCCTAATGCTTGACACTCCTATAAATAACTCTTCAGTGTAGTAATAACACTCAGAAGTAATATTCCAGATCAGCCACCTGTTTCTTTTGCTACTGTAAAATGCAAACATAAATAACCTTTAGATTCATTTTCAAGTTGACAGTATTTTTTTTTAAGTTTTATTTATTTTTGAGAGACAAATAGAGGTGGTGTGAACAGGGGAGGGTCAGAGAGAGAAGGAGACACAGAATTCGAAACAGGCTCCAGGCGCTGAGCTAGCTGTCAGCACAGAGCCTGATGTGGGGCTCGAACCCACATACCGTGAGATCATGACCTGAGCCGAAGTCAGACGCTTAACCGACTGAGCCTCCCAGGTGCCCCAAGTTGACAGTATTCTTGGCTCCCTTTAAACTATAAATTTGGCTAATACTATGTTAATGTTAGAACAAATTTTGAATGTCAAATCAGTAATAAAATAAAATTAAATAATAAAAATGATCATAAGAATACAAGGTTTTGTTCCTTCATTATTCCAACATTTACCTGATCAAACTACTATAATTTTTGCTCTCAAGTTAGGGAATCCTACCTTTAACATTTTAACTGACTGACCCTATTTTTATTTATAGCATAGTTTTTAATTGTTTGTCTTCCAGATATTCATATTAAATCAAAGTTAGAGGGAAAAGGTTTGCTTTCACAGTCTTCCAAAGAGATGTTACCCCTTATTTTATTTTTAAGCAGATCTTATTTTCATATTGAGTATCTACAGATTGTCAATCTGATCATATTGCCCACATTGGGCCAGATGGGTACACAGTTCAATTTTACTCTAATTTCCTGGAGCTGTGCTTAAGTTCTGGAATGTGGAGTCTTATATAATATGAGAACATTGTTAAGGAGAACCTTCTGGTCTCTGAATGTCCTGTCAAGAAGGTATCTGCTGATACATCTCTATTCCATCTGTTGCTTGGTCATCTGTTTGTTATCAGTGGCCCCATGAGTACTGGAATTAATCATCCTGAATATATAGTTCTTTGCAATCAAGTCCTGCCTACTGTCTCTGTACCAGGCTTCTTCTGATTACCTATTAGGTTTTCTCATTATAGTCCTGCATTTATCCACAAGTGTGTTATATAGTCTGGTGCCTCAGTATGATCATCTTCCTTTGCAGACACCCTTTCCTTAAAGGCCAGAGATCCAGCATACCTTACATATGTTTGGGTGATTTTACATCAATTTTCCCTCTTTTTTAATATTTCCAAAGTTCTGCCATCTCATGAGTCAAACTTATGCCATCCATTTCTTAGTTTTCTTCCAAAAATATCTTTTACATTTTCTGTAGGACTTCTGATCTCTATTTTTTAAATTTTTTATGTTTTATTTACTTATGAGAGAGAGAGGGAGACGGCATGAACAGGGCAGGTCAGAGAGAGAGGGAGATACAGAATTTGAAACAGGCACCAGGCTCTGAGCTAGCTGTCAGCACAGAGCCCGATGCGGGGCTGGAACCCACAAACCGGGGGATCATGACCTGAGGCGAAGTCAGACGCTTAACTGACTGAGCCACCCAGGCGCCCCTGATATCTATTTTTTATTGCTGTTCCTAATGTGTCTCCTGGACATAGCTTAGATTTTTCTTAGTGAAGGCAACTGCATTTCAGCCCTGCCATCATAGAATTACTGCTCATTCCCTTCGGTTGTAAGAATGAAACACAGATCCTTCAGTAATATATGCAGTGATTACCTCTATCTTTAGTCCCAGAGTTGGATAACAGTCAACACTGCCAGCAGATTATTATTCTTAAACTCTCAGGTTGTATGCTTGTATCCAAATTATTTTGGGGTTTGGGAAAGCACTCCACTGTAGCTCCCATGTATTTATATCATTCTCCTTATTTTTGATGAATAATTGATGACAAGCATATGACCAGTTCTACAAACTGTTTGAGGAAATGATTGTACTTTCCTCATCACTAGAGGCAGAATTTGGGTAACTATTACCTTAATTCCCTGGTTGGTTTTCTTATTACAGGTCTCTGTTCAATCTGAAGCCTCTCAAAGCATGCTCATTGTCATCCTTCATGCTAGTTTCCCTTGCAGAGATCCTTTCTCTCAAAGCAGGACATAATGACAAGGCTGACTTAATGCAGCTGTTAGGCGAAGGCTGTTTCAAAATGTCAATGTTGAATGCCAAAAGAATGTTTTTTGATATGAAGCTATGTATGCAACAGTCAACCCTGACCCTCACCCTATTCTTGACCCTTTCTTCCACAGAACAGACCAGCTTTTCTCTTATTTTCCACTTTCAACGTCTGTGATCACTAAGTCTCTGTGAGACCTGAGGCTATTTTCCAAACCCTCTTTATTCAGTCAGCTTCTCATTGCAAAGTCTTACATAATATTTCTCCATAATTCACATCTTAATAAGACCGCTGGCATTTCTTCTGCACCTGATTTACATAGCCTAGGGGATTTACACATCCCCCCTTTTTAACTTATTATTAATACCCAAAATCTATACTTTATTCAGATTTTACCCAATTTTACTAAATGCTTTGATGTTTTAGGATTCCACATTGAATTAAATTAATATGTTTCCTTCTAGACTGTGACAGTTTCTCAGGCTTTCCCTGTTTTTGACAGATTTGAAGGTCTTGAGGAGTACTGGAGAGGCATTTTGTAGAACATCTCCGAATTGGGCTTTCTTTTCTGTTATGATTAAACTGGAGTTATGGATTTTTGGGAGAAGGGCCACAAAAGTAAGATGATATTCTCATCACATCATTGCAAGCGTTCAAGCTACCTACATGATATCACTGTGAATATAAACTCTGATCACCTGGAAGAGGCAGTGTTTGTCAGATTCATACTATAAATTTACTCTTTTTCCTCCATTCTATAATGTACTATTTGGAAGGAAGTCACTGTACACAGGTTCCACTTAAGGAGTCGAAAATTATGCCCATTCCCCATACCTTGAGGAGGGAGTATCTATATAAATTATTTGGAATTCTTCAGCAGAAGAAACTTGGCCATTCTCTATTCATTTGTTTGTTTTCTATCTATTTATCACTTATTTATATGAGTATGGGCATATGGAGATTTATTTTATGCTTTTGTTATAATCCAATATTATTTCACTTATTTATCCCTCAAGTTGTTCAAGCTTTGGCTATAAGAAGTTCTTTCAGTCGGTTTCTGTGCCTTTTGGCATACTGTCATAGTTGTGTATGCCATTTTGTTTAGTTTTGTTTTCACTTTCTCCTACATTTTGGCACTACAATGTGCTCCCGGCTTATCTTATATATATCTACCCCAGTCCTAGAGTTAAGCTTTTCTTCAAAGAGTTTTGGGTCCTTTTATTTGGAGAATAATGTTAGAAAACAAAAGCTTCTATAAGTTTATCTGTGCCTTTCACAGAATGGAAGATTTTAATTTTAACAAAGTCCAATTTATCATCTTTTTTTCTTTCATGGATTGTGCTTTTTGGTGTTATATTTAAAAGGTCATCAGCAAACTGAAGGTCACATGGATTTTTTTCTCCTATGTTTTCTTGTAGAATTTTTATGGTTTTACATTTAGGTATATAACACACTTTAATTTTGTGTAATGCATAATATCTGTGATTAGGTTCATATTTTTTAAGTTTGAGAGAGTGAGAGAGAGCACAGGCAGGGGAGAGGAAGAGCAAGAGGGGAGAGAGAATCCCAAGCAGGCTCTGGACCATCAGTGCGAGCCTGATGCAGGGCTCAAAACCCATGAATCGTGGGTTTCCCTAGAAAAGTGTCTATTCACACTTCTCCAAAGAGGACATCCAGATGGCCAACAGACACATGAAATGATGCTCAGCATCCCTCTTCATCAGGGAAATACAAATCAAAACCACATTGAGATACCACCTCATACCAGTCAGAGTGGCTACAATGAGCAAATCAGAGGACTCTAGATGCTGGCGAGGATGTGGAGAAAGGGCCACCCTCCTACACTGTTGGTGGGAATGTAAACTGGTGCAGCCCTTCTGGAAAACAGTGTGGAGGTTCCTCAAAAAATTAACAATAGAACTCCCCTATGACCCAGCAGTAGCACTGCTAGGAATTTACCCAAGGGATATAGGAGTGCTGATGCATAGGGGCACATGTACCCCAATGTTCACAGCAGCACTCTCAACAATAGCCAAAACATGGAAAGAGCGTAAGTGTCCATCAATGGATGAATGGATCAAGAAGATGTGGTTTATGTATACGATGGAATACTACATGGCAATGAATGAGAAAGAATGAAATCTGGCCATGTGTAGCAACATGGATGGACCTTGAGGGTGTTATGCTGAGTGAAATAAGTCAGCAGAGAAGGATAAATACTATACCTTTGCACATATAGGAGGATTAGGAGGAACTTAACAGAGGACCGCGGGTGAGAAGAAGGGGGGAAATAGTAGGGGAAGGGAAGAGAGGCAAACCATGAGAGACTCTTGAATGCTGAGAACAAACTGAGGACTGACGGGTGTGAAGGGGAGGGGGGAGATGGGCATGGAGGAGGGAACTTGTGGGGATGAGCACTGGGTGTTATATGGAAACCAACTTGACAATAAACTAATTGTAAAAACAATAAAAAATTAAAAAAATAAAAATAAATGTCCTGGGGGAAAAAAGTGTCTATTCAGATCTGTCCATTTTCTGATCAGATTGTTTGGCTTTTTGCTATTGAGTTGTATGAGTTTTTTATGTACGTTGGATATTAGCCCCTTATCAGATATATGATTTGCAAATATTTTCTCCCATTTAATAGGTTGCTGTTTTATTTTGTTGATGGCTTATTTTGTTGTTCAGAAGATGTTTAGTGTTATGTATTCCCACTTGTTTATTTTTACTTTTGTTGCTTTAACATTTGGTGTCAAATTAAAAATCATTGCCAAGACCTATGTCAAGGAGCTTATCACCTATGTTTTCTTTTAGGAGTTTTATGGTTTCAGATGTTATATTCAAGTCTTTAAAGCATTTTGAGTTAATTTTTGTGTATGGTATAAGAAAGCGGTTCAATTTTATTCTTTTGTAGGCAGCTATGCGATTTTCTTAATCATTTATTGAAGAACTTGTTCCATATTGTATATTCTTAGCTCTTTTTCATAAATTAATTGACCATATATATGTGGGTTTATTTCTGGGCCTTCTATTCTGTTTCACTGATCAATGTATCCATTTCTATGACCATACTACACTGTTTTAATCACTATTGCTTTGTAATGTAGTTTGAAATCAGGGAGAGTGATGCATCCACCTTCATTCTTTCTCAAGATTACTTTGGTTATTCAAGGTCCCTTATGGGTTTATACTTTCTTATTTTTTTTCTTTTATTTCTGAAGTGATTTCAATTCTCGAAAGTGGCTTTGGATACACTTTCCACTGTCATCAATGTGTGACCTAACCTTTTTATTTTTTTTTAAGTTTATTTATTTATATTGAGAGAGAGAGAAAAGAGAGAGTGTTTGCGCACGTACATGGGGGAAGGGCAGAGAGAGACAGAGAGAGGATCCTAAGCAGGCTCCACTGTCAGCACGGAGCCCGGTGTGGGGCTCAATGCCTGGAAGCCATGGACTGAATGCAATGCCTCCATGTTTGTGGGGTTCAATGTCTACATGCATGTGAGGCTGGAATTCACTGTGAGATATGACCTGAGCCAAAGTCCTAGGCTTAACCAACTGAGTCTTCCAGGCACCCTCGCCTCACCCTTTTAAAATGTCACATATAATTCCTCTGAAATTATACACTTGTCTATACTGCATGAAGCCAAAAAAGAACTTACAACATATTGAATGAGTTGGATAGTATGTATCCTAGACTTCTGTTAATAGACCGCAAGAATTTCTTTTTTAAATTTTTTAATGTTTTATTTATTTTTGAGGGAGAGATAGAGACAGCATGAGCAGGGGAGGGTCAGAGAGAGAGAGAGGGAGACACAGAATCTGAAACAGGCTTCAGGCTCTAAGCTAGCTGTCAGCACAGAGCCTGACGCGGGGCTCGAACCCACGAACCGTGAGATTATGACCTGAGCCGAAGTCGGCCGCCCAACCAACTGAGCTACCCAGGCGCCCCAGACCATAAGTATTTCTGATGGAAATATATTCTCATTCTTTAACTTTTTATTACACAAATGGTACATTCCATGATAGAAAATTTAGAAACACACGAAAGCAAAAAGGGAAAGTCATTCTCTTCTACTTCCCAGTTAAAAATATAATATTTAATGCATAATTTCCATTAATTTGAGGGTGCATATATACTTACATATATTTTTTATAAACCAATTACAATTTTGTTGCAAGATATTTTCTCACTTAATGTATCTTGGACATGTTATTGTCAATACAAAGAAAGCTTCTTCTCTTTAGATCTGTGGAATATTTTATTGTTTGAAAGTACTTACTCAAGTATAACTATCCTTTCTTCCTTTGATAGAGATGTGGTCATTTTCAGTTTTCCACTATTTTTTTTTTGGTTTTTTTTGGTTATTTTTTTTTCACTCTTTCAATTTTTCAGGTTATAAGTATTGCTATAATTAATTTTTAGGCCTACATGTTTGTATATATAAAAGAGAATTTTTGTGGATAAAATCTTAAAAGTGGATTTTCTGAACCAAATGATATTAATACATTTTATTGTAGTAGATAGTGCAAAACGATCTAAAAAAATGCAACAATTTACATGCCTACCACACGGTATGAAAATGCCTGTATTGCCCCATCTTAGATAGTTCTGGCTGTTATTTACGTTTTTCACCTTTGTTATCACAATAGGCACAAAAGTAATTTTATTTTTATTTGCAACTTTTAAACTATTAATGTTATAGAGCATCTCTTTGAAATTGATTTTTTCTCTAAATCTCTTGTTAATGTCCTTTAATAATCTATCTGGTGTAAAAGGTAAGAGATACTTATTTATTAAGTATGTTAATCCTTTGCCTGTAATATATGATGTAAATGTTTTATTACTATTCTTCATATGCCTTTCAATGGTAGTTTAGGCAAAATAGAAAACAATTTTGTTTATTTATTTTCTGATTGTAAAACACATCTTGTAAAATATTTAATAATATTTTGACATCGGGGGGCCTGGGTGGCTCAGCTGGTTGAGTGTCCGATTAGGCTCAGGTCGTGATCTCACCGTTTGTGGGTTCGAGCCCCACGTCGGGCTCTGAGCTGAAAGACAGCTCAGAGCCTGGACCCTGTCTTTGGATTCTGTGACTCCCTCTCTCTCTGACCCTCCCCTGCTCACGCTGTCTCTCTCTCTCTCAAAAATAAGTAAAACATTAAAAAATTTTAAAAAAAAGAAACACTCAGCTTTAAAAAATAATAATTTGACATAAATTCAAAAATGGTTTTATCAATCCATAGATTTTGTAGTGCTTTAACAGTACTTTTGTAATTAGGACTCGATTCAAAACTGGTAATGAGCAGAATGAGGACTGCAATAAGACTCTGACAGTCTGTGGGTGAATATAAACCCAATGAGCTTCAGAATCTATTTGATGTTAATTCCTTAGTTTTCCTAGCTGGGTGACCTAAATAAAGGAACTTAACTTTAAAAGATTAATGTTCTCATCTACATAATGGAGATAATAATGCTTACCTCAAAAAGTTGTTATGACATAAAATTTAAGTGCCTTGTACATATTAGCTTTTTTCTTCCATGACATCTTTTATCCTTCTGAAGGCCATTTACATGTATGACCATTCTGACCATCCAATCCATGTGGCCTACAGATCCAGGTTTCTTAGCTTAAGAAGCAGAATTGTTAATCCACCACTGATATAAAGAAATGCTTATTCATTCATTCAACAGATATTTACTGAGCATCTACTATGTGTCCAGCACCATTCTATGTGCTAGGGGCATAGAAGTTAAGAAAATGGAAGAGCATCTGCCTTCTTACACCTTATATTCTAACTGGGGAAAACATACAATAAAAAATACTTATTTAATAATATTTTAGAAAGTGTGGCACTTGAATGTAGTAGAGAGAAAATTATAGTTTAGGGATTCAAACTTTTCAGAGGGATAGCATAGACCAAAAAATCATGATTCAATAAGCCAACAGAATGGTGTGGTGTCTGGACAGCTGAATGTATCAGAGATTATCTGTATATTTCTCTTACTTTTTCTCTTGTTCTATAAGTATTCATCTACTTAGACATTCAAAATATTTATTGATTGCATATTATGTAGCAGGCACTCTTTTAGGCACAAAAGATACACAGAAGGGATCAAGATATACATAGTCCTCACCTTTATGTATGTTATTGTCTAGCTTATGAGATAGAAACATAAAGTAAAACAAAAATTTTTAAATAAATAAGTAAATGAAAAGCAAATGCTATGAAGAATATAAAACAGGGTAAGGGCTAGAAAGTAACTTTGGACTCCTTTAGGTTAGATGGTCAGGAAAGCTTTCTCCGAGAAGGTCACATTTAAAATAAGCCTTTAATGACAAGGAACATCCAAGTTAAGATCTGGAAGAATATGGAAAAACAAAAGGAACAAATATGCAAAGGCAACAAGGCAAGAAAGGAAAGGCTTGTATATATAGAAAATAATGGAAGGAAATACACCAAAATAGTAGTTGTTAGCGGGTAGTGAGATGATTTGTTATGTACATTTTCTTATCTAAACTTGATCCTGGTTTCTGCAATTTCAGAGATGGAAGTAAATTACTTTTATAATCATAAAAATCCATTAAAATTTAATAGCAAGAAGACATGAAAAATGTAAACTAGAGGAAAACACATAGGCTTCGAAATCAGACTGAGGTTAAAAATTCAGCTTTGCTAATTACTATCGTTGGCCAAGGGCAAGACACCTAAACTCTCTCAAAGCCTC
Organism: Hyaena hyaena; assembly: GCF_003009895.1. Taxonomy (NCBI): domain Eukaryota; kingdom Metazoa; phylum Chordata; class Mammalia; order Carnivora; family Hyaenidae; genus Hyaena; species Hyaena hyaena. The sequence goes on along the minus strand of NW_024082747.1, from coordinate 47,321 downwards.
AGTTTTACATATCTAGAGAATGGAGATAATAGTTCCATGTATTGCACATGTAGGAACATTAGCACAGTGCCTTGACCAGAATGCAAACTCTTACTCATTAGTCATATGATTGTCATAAAGTTTCCTCATCTTCTCATAAACTTAATTTCTTAAGCTACAAAATTTTATATGATAATGTTGACCCTTTAGGACTGTCATAGAGGTTAAATAAGTTAATGTATTATAGCATAATACCACTGTAAACACACACTAAATGATAAATAAAATTGGTTATCTACAGATGGGAGATTGGTGGTGATTTTTATTTTCTTTAAACCTTAATGTATTACCCAAACTTATTAAATAACCATATATTTCTACTAAAATGAAAAGTGTCCTCTTATATCATTTACATGGTTTAATTCTAGCTCTATAAATTTGTCCCACAGAAACATTTACACAAGTTACAAGAATTTTTACTACAGCATGATCTGTAATTGCAAATATTTGTAAACAAATAACCATAAATTTAGGAGAGTTTCATAAATTACAATAAATCTTTGTCATGGAAAAATGATGAATCAATTATAAAAAGAATGAGGAGAACTATAATATGGCCTAACATGGGAAATGATCCAAGGTATATTAAGCTAAAAATAAGGCTGTAAAACAACTATGAATAATTTAAGCCCTTTTCACCAAAAATTATTATATACAGTATGTTAGTCTGGGCATAGAAAAATAATTCTGAAAGAATAAACACTGACCTATTAAAAATCTTGATTATTGGAGGATGCAATTACAGGGCTTTTCCATTTCTGTACTAGATATTTCTAAAATGTTTAGATTTTTAAAAAATATAGAGTTGTCTTGTACATAGAAAGAGAAAATGTATAAAGGAAGAGATGACTAAATGCTAGCAAGAGATCAATTAAGTGTAAAGAATGAGTTATCCATTTGATTCTGCAACAATGAAGCTTGCATTTATGAGCTTGGTGAGAGCAATTCTTACAGAGTGGTAATGACACAAAACTGTATGGGAAAGGAGAAGGTGAGAAATTGGAAACAGAAAATATAAGCAATTCTTTCTGGTAGTTTGGCTAAGAAAGGCAGGAGAGAGGACAATAGTGGAGATGGGCCTAAGGGCAAAGGAAGAGTTTTGTTTTATTTTTTGTCATTTTTTTTCTGGGAACAATTTGAGTATATTTAAAGGGACAGGAAGTGAAAGAAAGGTTGAAACTACAAAAGAAGCTGAGAATAATTGGTGGAGTAAGGTCACAGGAGAGGCGGTAAGGGAAAAGATCCAAAACAAAGATGAAAGGCTTAGCACTAAACAGAAAGTAGAATGAGATGGTGGAGAAGGTTCAGAGGTTCAAGAGCAGTCTGGAAAGTCTGACAAGGTCACTGTAAAAATTCACTGAGAGACAATAGAAATGAAACACTGAAGAAATACTGGACACACCTAGACTTTGAGAAGAAATCTTGAGGTTTTGTGATTTTTTTTCCCTCATTCGCACTCACAGATAATGTTAAGAACAAAAAGATGGAAAGTAGATTGATTCATCTATGGATTGAGTTTTTCCAGGTGGTTTTAAATTAGAATAAAGAGACAAAGAAATGGAAGAAATTGGCTTGTCCACAAAAAGGATAGCATGTGTATAAGGGCTTGTGGCAGCACAGAACATGGTGCATTTTAGATCCTACAAATGATTCACGTAGCATTTGTGAAGAGAGTTTTTAAAAAGTAATGAGATGATGTTAGAGAAAAAGAGCATGGGTGGGCCAAGAAAAAAATGGATTTTATTCTAAGTATTACTGGAATCCCCTGGAGTGTTTAAGACGGGTAGTGACATGGTATAATTTAACTTTTGAAATTATTTCTCTGGATGGACAAATGACTCAAAAGCAAGATTAGATAAAGACACTAAGATCAACAAAAAGACGTGGATCCTTGCTTTTGTCATATCTATGCAACATTATACTACATGTTCTTACAAGGGAACTTAGGGAAGAAAAAGAAATAGAAGTCATCCAAATTGGAAAAAAAAAAAAAAAGTAAAACGATCTCTATTCCTAGATAACAGGATCTTGTATATTGAATATCCATGGGGCGTCTGGGTGGCTCAGTCGGTTAGGCGGCCGACTTCAGCTCAGGTCATGATCTCACAGTTCGTGGGTTCCAGCCCCTCGACGGTCTCTGTGCTGACACTAGCTCAGAGACTGGAGTCTGCTTCATATTCTGTATCTCCCTCTCTGATCCTCCCCTGCTCACCCTGTCTCTCTCTCTCTCTCTGAAATAAAACATTTTTTTAATTAAAAAAAGAAAAGAAAATCCAAAGGACTCCACAAATAAACTATTAGAACTAATAAACAAGTTCAGCAAAGTTCCAGGCTACAAGAACAATATGCAAAAATCTTTTGTATTTTAGTATACCAGCCATGAACAAGCCACAAATGAAATTTAAAATGATTCCATTTACAATAACATTAAAAGAATATAATACTTAGGAAGAAATATAACAAAGGAAGTAGAAGAATTGCACACTGAAAAATACAAAACTTTGTAAAATATGTTAAAGACCTATATAAATGGAAAGGCATTCATATTCATGAATAAGACAGTATTGTTAAAATAACAGTATGTCACAAATTTATCAACACATTCAACACAATCCCAGCTCCCAGCTGGCTTTTTTTTTTTTTTTTTTTTTTGGTGTGTGGCAGAAATGAACAAACTGATCCTTAAATTACTATGCAAATATAAAAGACACAGAATAGCTAAGACAATCTTGAAAAAGAGCAAAGCTGGACTATTCACATGTCCCAGTTTCAAAACTTACTACAAAGCTGTTACAATCAAGACTGCATGGTGCTAGTATATGAGGACAGACATAAACTCTCACATTTACACCGACATTCAACAAAGATCTCAGGACTATCCAATGGGAAAAGAATAGTCTTTACAACAAATGGTATAAGGATAAGTCCATATCTTCACATAGAAGAATTAATTTGAACCACTTTTCACTCCATATACCAAAGTTAATTCAAAGTGGATCAAAGACCTAAACATTAAAACAAAAACTACAAAAATCTTAGAAGAGAACATAAGAAGTCTGTAAACTTGAAGTAGGCAATGGTTTCTTAGATATAATACCAAAAACAAAGGCAACAAAGAAGAAATAGAAAAATTTGGCTTCATCAAATTTAAAAACTTTTGTCCTTCAAAGGACACCATCAAAAAAAAAAAGGACACCATCAAGAAAATGAAAAGACAATGGTAGAATGGTAGAAAATATTTGCAGGTCACTTTTCTGCAAAAGATTTAGTATCCAGACTATACAAAGAACTCTTACAACTTAACAACAAGAAAAAACTCAATGAGAAAATAACTCAATGTAAAATGAGAAAAGATTGGGGGGAGGGGGTTGCACCTTCACTGACCATAAGAATGTTCTGTTCAAATGGTTTATCTCTCCAATTAGAATGCCTTTCTTTTTTAAAGAAGGCTCTTTGACTGTCCAGGGCCTGTCCGTTCAGGAAGTGTTCTTTGAATAGTGTCTCTTGGTTTCTCTTGTTGAGACTTTGGTTATTTTATTTCCCTACTCGTAGTGGTATTTGGGACTCTCCACCATGTGTACTTTGGCTTGTTTCTTGAGGTAAATGTCTTTAAAATTTTTTTTTAATGTTTATTTATTTTTGAGAGACAGAGAGAGTGTGTGAGCAGCGAAGGGGCAGACAGAGAGAGGGAGACAGAGAATACAAAGCAATCTTCAGGTTCCATACTGTCAGCACAGAGCCCGACATGGGGCTCGAGCCCACAAATGGTGAATTCATGACCTGAGCTGAAGTTGGACGCTTAACCGACTGAGCCAGCTAGGCGCCCCTAAATACATCAAAAGATTAAAAGCAAAAAAAAAAAAAAAAAAAGTCTTCTTAATAGATGAAAAAAAGGAAAAACAAAAAATTTCAACAATAATTTTGATTATTATTGCTCAATAAACTAAACCCTCCAAATACTAGTAATATAATATTGCCATTTATTATAGTAATAAAAACTAATAGAATTTCAGTTTTTTTTTTTAAATAAGGAAAGGACTTTTTTTCAGGAACCTCCACACTGTTTTCCAGAGGATTAGAACTCCCCTATGACCCAGCAATAGCACTGCTAGGAATTTACTCAAGGGATACAGGAGTACTGATGCATTGGGGCACATGTACCCCAATGTTCATAGCAGCACTCTCAACAATAGCCAAAACATGGAAAGAGCCTACGTGTCCATCAACGGATGAATGGATCAAGATGTGCTTTATCTATACGATGGAATAGTACATGGCAATCAGAAAGAATGAAATCTGGCCATGTGTCACAATGTGGATGGAACTTGAGGGTGTTATGCTGAGCGAAATAAGTCAGGCAGAGAAGGACAGATACCATTATGTTTGCACGTATAGGAGGATTAGGAGGAACTTAATGGAGGACCGTGGGGGAGAAGAAGGGAAGGAAATAGTGGGGGAGAGGGAGAGAGGCAAATCATGAGAGACTCTTGAATGCTGAGAACAAACTGAGGACTGATGGGGGTGGTGGGGAGGGGAAGGGGGGTGATGGGCATGGAAGAGGGCACTTGTTGGGATGAGCACTGGGTGTTATGTGGAAACCAACTTGACAATAAACTATTTAAAAAAATAGGAAAAAGACTTGAATAGTTATTTTTCCAAAGAACATATACAAATGACTGATAAACACATGAAAAGATACTCAAAATCATTAGGAAAATGCATATTAAAACCATAACGAGATATCACTCAACACCCACTAGGTTGGCTATAATAAAAAAGATGAAAAATAATAAGTATTGACAAGGATGTAGATAAATTAGAACCTTCTTATATTGTTGATGGGAATGTAAAATGGTACAGCCACTTTGGAAAGCAGTTTGGCTGTAGCTCAAGATTTAATCAGAGATACCATATGACCCACCAGTTCTACTCCTATGTATACATACACCCCCTAAATTGAAAATACATGTCCACACAAAAATTCATACTTGAATGTTTATAGCAGAATTATTCATAACAGTTCAAAAGTGGAAATAACCTAAATATCCATCAACTGACAAATGGATAAACAAAATATGGTATATCCATACAAAGAAATGTCATTCAGTCTTAAAAAGGAATGGAGTGCTGATATGTGCTACAATGTGAGTGAACTTCAAAAACATTATGGTAAGTGAGAGAAACCATATTCAAAGGGCCTCATATTTTATGATTCCATTTATATGAAATGTTCAGTGTAGACAAATCCAAAGAAACAGAAAATACATTATTTGCCAGGAGACAAGGAGAGGGGACAATGGGGAATGACTGCTAATGTGTACAGAGTTTTTTGGGGGATGGGGTGATGAAAATATTCTGATACTAGTAAGGATATTTGCAAAACTTTGTAACTACACTAAAAGCCAAAGCCACTCAATCGTGCAAGAGGGTGTATTTTATGGTGTGGTAATTCTATCTCAATAAAAAAAGGAATAAAATAAGGGGAAGGGAAGAAAGAAAGGGAGAGAAGGAAGAAGGGGGGGAAAAGGCGTGTAGGAGCGTCTGGGTGGCTCAGTTGAGGATCAGGCTTTGGATCAGGTCGTGATTTTGAGATTTGTGAGTTCCTTGGCATGGGCTTGCTGCTGTCAGCACAGAGCCCCCTTTAGATCCTTTGTCCCCTCTCTCCCTGCCCCTCACCGACTCATGTGTGCACTCCCTCTCTCTCTCTCAAAAATAAATAAACATTAAAAAAAGAGAAAGGAGCATGATAAAGAAATTGGTTAGAACTAGGGGTAAAAAAAAATGAGTACTTGCTATCTGCAATTTCTCAGTTAAAATAAAAATTTCATATATGCATATTTTCCATTCACTTTAGACATGTTAGAAGAAATTACTACTTGTTTGTTTCCAAAACCAGAAAAAGAAATATTAATTTCACATTCTGAATTCTAGAATGTCTATGGTACCCTATATCTATGGTATTATCAGAAATTAAGATTTGCATGTGACCACATGTCTAACAGTAGGTGAAAACTCAAAAAGGATTTGCAGATTATTTCATCAGTTATTTTGGAAACACCCAATTTTTTTCAAGAATGGAGATGTTACAATGTTCAGGTTTTTTATTTGTTCATTTTGCTTATTAGTAGCATCTGATTTTAAAAAGTGAAAGTTCGTGTCTTCTGCATATTTTAATAAAGCAAGGTTAATATTAAAAACAGTGTGAAATGGGGACATTCAATGTTTCCTTATAGATGGTGATATAATTTGCCTGATGTTTCATATTCTTGGAAGTTCATGTAATAAATGCCATTTACTCTGCAAAAGATGGATAAAGAAAATCAGGAGACAATATGTTAGTTTGGACTAGTATTGTGGCAATGGAGTTGGAGAGAAGCAGACAGAATTAAATATATTTAGGGGATAGAATCATTAGGACTTGAAATAAACTGGAAGTGAAAGTGACAGAGATAAAATTCATAGTTTCTGGTTTTTAAAAATGAATGAAGCTGCCTGCCATTCACTGAGATGAGGAAAGATCAAGAAGGACCACGTTGGAGGATGGGAGAGAGCAGAAATGAGTTTGGTTTTGGACATCTTGAGTTCAAGATGTTAAGGTGAAAAACATGTTGTTTATTATGAGGTCTAAAACTTAGAAGAGATAAACTTGGGAATTATAAATATATAAATAAATAAAGCCTTTGGATTTATAATATACATACCCTTTCATCCAGCAATCCTACAAAGAGCAGTTCATCCTAAAAGGATAGTTCAGAATATGTGTAAGGATAAAGTTACAATAATGCTCATCTCTGTAAATCCCTGGTATCAGTATTGGGCACAGACATGAATTTAGAGAAGTAATTACCACACAGGAAGAGCAGCAAAGAAAATGCAAAAGAAAAAAACAATGATCAGGTTCTATTCTTAAAAACCTAGGATTTATATGTATGATTTTCATGAGGTTAGGGGGAAACATTTCTTGAAATATCTTGATGACATATAGTGTTGCAGAGGCTGGAGAAAAATTATCACTCTTATGTGTTCTTGGTGGAATTATAAATTGCTTCAAACTTTTGGAGGCAATGTAAAATGTGCATTTTCTTTGAGACACTGATTTCATTCAGAAAAATTTATTATACAACAATAATGTACACAAGTAAAGATATATGTGAAAACTATCCCCCTCAGCACAATTTGTAACAGTGAACAATTTTTAAAAAACCTAAAACACATATATAGCTGATTGGTAAAATTAAAAAATTATATATTCATACAATGGAAACTTCTGGGTTAATGGAAATTAGGTGGAGTTCTCTCTCTCTCTCTCTCTCTATATATATATATATATATTGTCATGGAAAGATGTCTAACATATATCATTCAAGAAAAAAAAGCAAGTTTCTATACGATATACCCATATGATCCCATTTTTGCAAAAGAATGTGTGGGCACACACACACACACAGAATGAGAGAAAGAGAATAATAGATTAGTATTTTGCAAAGAAAAATATAAAACAAGAGGAATACACACCAAGATCTGTCTAGACAAGGGAGGGGACAAATATAGAAAAATTTTGCTTCTTAATTTATATAATTTTGTATAATTTGAATATTTGCAGCAAGCATATATAGTTTGTAATCAGAAAAAAAAAAAACGTAGTTATAAAGTTCAAACGAGGGGCGCCCAGGTGGCTCAGTCGGTTAAGTGCCCGACTTCAGCTCAGGTCATGATCTCACAGTTTGTGGGTTCGAGCCCCGCATCAGGCTTTGTGCTGACAGCCAGCTCAGACCCTGGATCCTGTTTCAGATTCTGTGTCTCCTTCTCTCTATGGCCCTCCCCTACTCGCGCTGTCTCTCTCTCTCTCTCTCTTTCTCTCAGAAATTAAAAAAAAAATTCAAAAGTAACTAAATAAGAAATATTATAGAAGAGTGAGTGATTCATAAAATAATGTAAAAATATACTTATTGACCTGAAATATGTTCGCAATTTATTGCTAAGTAAAAAGAGCAACCTGCAAACATTGTAGGCATAAGATAGAATTAGAAAGATACATGTAGAATAATGCTTTTATTATAGTCTCATTTAAAAAATTTTTAATGTTTTACTTATTTCTTAGAGAGAGAGAGAGGCAGTGTGAGCAGGGGAGAGTCAGAGAGAGAGGGAAATACAGAATCTGAAACAAGCTCCAGGCTCTGAGCTGGCTGTCCGCACAGAGCCCGACGTGGGGCGCCAATCCACGAACCATGAGATCATGGCCTGAGCCGAAGTCACACGCTTAACCAACTGAGCCATCCAAGCGTCCCTGTGGTCTAAGTTTTGCAAGAGAGTGTGTGTGCCCCTAAAGAAAATTCTCAGAAGGAATGTTCTCCAAGCTGTAAATAGTATTTCCACAAATTTGACAAGTGAAGGAGATGCAAAGACAATTTTATTATCTACGACATACATTGCCATTTATTTAGATTTTTACAAGGATGTTTTAAATTTGAAATCAGAAAAATAGAGTTTAAAGTTTGAAACATGAAAAAAATTGTTTCATAAAATAAGGTACAAATACGTTTACCAACACTGAAAGATATTCACAACACAGGGTTAAATTTAAAATGTAAATGTAGAGGTGAGGCAGAGGGAGGAGGCAAGATGGTGGAGAAGTAGGGAGTTCCATACATTTCACTCACACCCCATCTCTCAAACAGAGAAGGACTGAAGCCATAGGAACCCTTGCAGAATCCAGGAGTTTGGGAGGAAAAGGAGACAGAGTCCGCTGAGAAAACCTTATAGCGTGAGAGCGAACTGTGGATGATAAAATCAGGCTGGGACTGGAGACACAGAGGAAGGGGAGATCCCCCTTTGCGGGCAGCTGTGGTGAGTCTAGGGGAAAAAAAGAAAGAGTGGCCGAAACAGCTCAAGACACTGTCCCTGTCACTGGAGAATCGAAAAACCTCTGCTCTGGACACAGAGGGATCCAGTTTCCTGCTGTCCAGCTGATCCTACGCGGATGCATGCTCACCAGCTCACCCTGGAAGGGTAACAAGCAGCGCTTGTGCTTCTGGCTTGGCTGGACCCCCAGGGGGGAGGCAAGAGGCTTGAAACTGCTCTGAAGGACTCGCCCATGAGTTTATATTTCCAGCGACGGGACACAGATGGACTCGGTTTCCTGCAGTCCAGCTGGCCCGAGGGGAGATGCACTGGTGCCAGGCGACCCCAGAAGAAACTGCTCCTCGCTTGCCAGCTCGACCTGGAGGGGATGTGGGTGGCGCATGAAGCCTTGCTTTTGTGCTTCTGGCTTGGCTGGATCACCAGGGGGAAGGCGAGAGGCTTGAAACTGCCCTGAGGGACTCACCTTCGAGTTTATATTTCTGGCGATATCAATGGGGCGCGTGGATTAAGATCTGGAAATGAGGCCTGGCTTGGGACATAGAGCACAGCCCACCTTGGCTATGCCCCCGGGCACAAGGAGATCACAACCAAAAGAGTGAGTTGCAACTCTTGGTTCGGGGAGGGACTGGGGCGCTGCCACTTTTCTCCCCACAACCACCAAGGCAGGACCCCCGCAGGACGCACCAAACCATGGCCATCCCTGCTAGAGAGCTGCCTTTTTTTTTTTTTTTTTTTTTTTACTGGAGCCGGGGCAAGACCAACATGGCTGCACTGCCCTGATTAATTCTGGTCACTGGCTTGCTTAAACAGTCACATTTAATCCATTCTCTGGATGTAAATTCTACACCTTCACCGCTACCATTTTATACCTCTCTCTCTCTGGAATAATCAGACTATATAGTTTCTCTGAGTAACATTATCATCATTTCTTTCACCTCCTCTCCAAACATATTACCCTCTTGCTCTCTCTGAATTAAGCCTCTTACTCTTTCTGCCTGCTCATTTCATTTCCAATTTCGCTTCCTCCATGCCCTGTCATTTGTCTCTTTGTAAATGCTCTTCCATCAGCACTGCATACACCCGGCACTTTATTTGTAGCTGGGAATTCTGGTTCCATGCTTTAGACTGTCCTTTGTCTTTTGGGTTTTTTCTTTTTTCTTTTCTTATTTTTCATTTTTAGGTATTATTATTTTTATTATTTGTCTTTCATCCTTCCTCTTATTTTTGTATGTGTCCCTTCCTTTTTTTCTTTTTTTCCTTTTGGTTTGTGTGTTTGCTGGATTTGTCTGTGCATTTGTGTGCCTTTGTTCCTTGTGTATTTGTCTGATTTTTTTCTGCACGACTCAAGAAACAAGCCAAAGTACACATGGTGGAGAGTCTCAAATACCACTACATATAGGAAAATAAAATAACTAAGTCTCAACAAGAGAGACCAGGAGACACCATTCAAAGAACACTTTCTGAATGGACAGGCCCTGGACAGTCAAAGAGCCTTCCTTGATATAGCAGCATGTGCAGGTGCAGAGTGCATAACAAGCTTTTAAAACTAACAAGAGATAGAAAGCTAACCAAAATGACAAAATGGAAGAACTCTACTCCAAAGAAATTCCAGGAAAAATTGACAGCTAAAGAACTGCTCAAAACAGATATAAGCAACATAACAAAAAGAATTTAGAGCAATAGTCATAAAACTAATGGCTGGGCTTGAAAAAGGAATGGAAGACATCAGAGAAACTATTGCTAGAAAGACTATGGAGCTTAAAAATAGCTGTGATGAATTAAAAAATGCTATAAATGAGAGGCAAAATAAAATGGAGGCGTCCCATTCACGGATTAAAGAAGCAGAAAGGAGAATAAGTGATTTAGAAGACAAAATTATAGAAAATGGATCAAGAAGATGTGGTTTCTCTATACAATGGAATACAACAAGGGAATGAGAAAACAATGAAATCTGGTCATGTGTAGCAACATACATGGAATTTGGGGTGTTATGATGAGCAAAATAAGTCAGGCAGAGAAGGACAGCTACCATATGTTTACACATATAGGAGATTAGGAGGAACTTAACGGAGGACCATGGGGGAGAAGAAGGGGGAAAATGGGGGGGAAAGGGAGGGAGGCAAACCATGAGAGACTCTTGAATGCTGACAAAAACTGAGGACTGATGTGTATGGGGGTGGAGGGGAAAGGGGTGATGGGCATGGAGGAAGGCACTTGGGATGAGCACTGCGTGTTATATGGAAACCAAGTTGACAATAAACTATTTTAAAAGAAAAAGAGGAAGCTGAGAAAAAGAGAGATAAACTGATCCAGGAACACGAAAGGAGAGTTTCAGAGCTCGGCGATACAGTCAAACAGAATAATATCCATATCATAGGAATTCCAGAAGAGGAAGAGAGAGGGAGGTGCTGAAGGAGTCCTAAAACAAATTATAGCAGAGAACTTCCAATCTAGGGAAGGAAACAGATATTGAAATCCAAGAAGCACAGAGAACTCCACTCAGACGTATCTTGAATAGATCTTCTGCACGAAATATCATAGTGAAATTGGCAAAATATAAGGAAAAAGAATTCTGAAAACTGCTAGGGAAAAAAAGGGCCCTAACACACGAAGGGAAACCTATAACAGTGGTGAGAGACCTATCTACTGAAACTTGGCAGGCCAGAAAGGAATGGCAGGAAATCTTCAATGTGATGAACAGAAAAAATATGCAGCCAAGAATTCTCTATCGAGCAAGCCTGCCATTCATAATACAAGAAGAGAAAAAGTCTTTCCAAATACACAAAAATTTAAAGAATTTGTCACCACTAAGCCAGCCCTACAAGAAATACTGAGGGGTACTCTCTAAGGGAAGTGTCGCAGGGAACGCAAGATACCAGAGACATCACCACAAGCATGAATCCCACAAAGGGCACAATGACTCTAAACCCATATTTTTCAATAATAACCCTAAATGTAAATGGACTAAATGCCCCAATCAAAGACATAGGGTAGCAGAATGGATAAAAACACAAAATCTATCTATTTGCTGTCTACAAGAAACTCATTTTAGACTGGAGGACACCTTCAGATTGAAAGTAAGGGGATGTAGAATTATCTATCATGCTACTTGAAGTCAAAAGAAAGCTTGTTTAGCTATACTTTTATCAGACAAACTGGACTTTAAAGTAAAGGCAGTAACAAGGGATGAAGAAGGGCATTATATAATAATTACAGGGTCAATACAGCAGGAAGAACTAACAATCATAAATGTCTACGCACTGAATATGGAAGCACCGAAATATATAAAACAATTAATCACACACAAAACAATCTTATGGGTAAGAATGTGCTAACAGCAGGGGACTTTAACACTCCACTTACAACAAAGATTAGATCAACTAGACAGAAAATCACTAAAGAAACAATGGACTTGAAGGACACATTGGACCAGATGAATTTGACAGATAGATTTAGAACTCTACATCCTGAGGCCATGGAATTCACTTTCTTCTCAAGTGTGCATGGCACATTCTCCAAGATAGATCACATACTGGGACATAAAGCAGCCCTCAATAAATACAAAAGAATTGAGATCCTACCATGCACACTTTCAGATCCCAATGCTATGAAACTTGAAATCAATCACAGGAATAGGTCTGTAAAACCTCCAAAAACATGGAGTTAAAAGAACACCCTACTAAAGAACGAATGGACCAATCAGGCAATTGGAGAATAACTTAAAAAATATATGGAAACAAATGAAAATGAAAATACAACAATCCAAACACTATGGGATGCAGTAAAGGCAGTCCCTAAGATGAAACTATATTGCACCCTAGGCCTATTTCAAGAAATTAGAAAAAGCACTAATACAAAATCTAACAGTGCACCTAAAGGAAATAGACGGAGAGCAACAGGAGTACCCCAAATCCATAAGGAGAAGAGAAATAATAACTATCAGGGCAAAAATCAACAAAACAGAAACAAACAAAAAAAAACCAGTTGAACAGATCAATGAAACCAAGAGTTTTTTGTTTTTTGTTTTTTGAAAAAATAAACAAAATTGACAAACCTCTAGCCAGGCCATCAAAAAGAAAAGAGAGAGGACTCAAATGGAGAAAATCATGAATGAAAAAGGACTTATTACAACCAACCCCTCAGAAATACAAGCAATTATCAGGGAATACTATGAAAAACTATATGCCAACAAACTAGACAACTTAGGAGAAATGGACAAGTTCCTAAAAACACACTCACTACCAAAATTCACATCAGAAGAGATAGAAAACCTGAACAGACCCATAACTAGTGAAAGACATTGAACCAGTAATCAAAAATCTACCAACAAAGAAAGCGCTGGGCCAGATGGCTTCCCTGGGGAATTCTACCAAACATTTAAAAGAGAATTAATACCCATTCTTCTCAAACTATTCCAAAAAGTAGAAATCGAAGGAAAACCTCCAGACTCATTCTACACAGCCAGCATCACTTTGATTCCCAAGCCAGACAGAGACCCATCAAAAAAGGAGAACTACAGACCAATATCCTTGATGAATACAAATGCAAAAATCCTCAACAAAATACTTGTAAATCAAATTCAACAGCACATAAAAATAATGATCCACCAAGGTCAAGTGGGATTCATTCCTGGGTTACAGGGCTGGTTCAACATTTGCAAATCAATCAATGTGATCCATCACATAAACAAAAGAAAAGATAAAAACCATATGATCCTGTCGATAGATGCAGAAAAACATTTGACAAGATACAGCATCCCTTCTTAATAAAGACCCTCGAGAAAGTCGGGATAGAAGGAACCTACTTAAACATCATAAAAGCCATCTATGAGAAGCCCTCAGCTACCATCATCCTCAAAGGGGAAAAACTGAGAGCTTTCCCAACTGAGATCAGGAACACGACAGGGATGTCCACGCTCACCCCCGTTGTTTAACACAGTCCTGGAAATCCTAGCATCAGCACTCAGACAACAAAAGGAGATAAAAGGTATCAGAATTGGGAAAGAAGTAGTCAAACTTTCACTTTTCGCAGACGACACGATACTCTACATAGAAAATCCGACAGACTCCACCAGAAGCCTACTAGAACTGATACAAGAATTCAGCAAAGTTGCAGGATACAAAATCAATGTACAGAAATCAGTTGCATTCTTATTCACCAACAATGAAGAAACAGAAAGAGAAATCAAGAAACTGATCCCATTCACAATTGCACAAAAAAAGACATAAGGTACCTAAGAATAAACCTAACCAAAGATATAGGAGGTCTGTATGATGAAAACCACAGAAAACTTATGAAAGAAATTGAAGAAGACACAAAGAAATGGAAAAACATTCCATGCTCATGGATAGGAAGAATAAATATAGTTAAAATGTCATTACTACCCAAAGCAATCTACACATTCAGTGCAATCCCAATAAAAATTGCACCAGCATTCTTCTCAAAACTAGAACAACTATCCTAAAAGTTGTATGGAGCCACAAAAGTCCCTGAATAGCCAAATATTGAAGAAGAAAACCAAAACAAGAGGCATCACCATCCCAGACGTTAGCCTCTACTACAAAGCTGTCATCATCAAGACAGTATGGTATTGGCACAAAAACAGACACGTAGACCAATGGAATAGAATTGAGAACTCAGAACTGGACCCACAAATGTATGGCCAACCAATCTTTGACAAAGCAGGAAAGATTATCCAATGGAAAAAAGACAGCCTTTTTAACAGATGGTGTTGGGAGAACGGGACAGCAACATGCAGAAGAATGAAACTAGATCATTTTCTCACACCATTCACAAAAATAAACTCAAAATGGATAAAGGACCTGAATGTGAGACAGGAAACCATTAAAATCCTAGAGGAGAAAGCAAGAAACAACCCCCTTGACCTCAACCACAGCAATTTCTTACTTGACACATCCCCAAAGGCAAGGGAATCAAGAGCAAAAATGAACTATTGGGACCTCATCAAGATAAAAAGCTTCTGTACAGGAAAGGACACAATCAATAGAACTAATAGGCACCCGACAGAATGGGAAAAGATAGTTGCAAATGACATATCAGATAAAGGGCTAGTATCCAAAATCTATAAGGAAACTACCAAACTCCACACCCGAAAAACAAACAATCCAGTGAAGAAATCGGCAGAAGATATGAACAGACACTTCTCCAAAGAGGACATCCAGATGGCCAACAGACACATGAAACGATGCTCAGCATCCCTCCTCATCAGGGAAATACAAATCAAAACCACATTGAGATCTCACCTCATGCCTGTCAGAATGGCTAAAATGAGCAAATCAGAGGACTGTTGATGCTGGCGAGGATGTGGAGAAATGGGCACCCTCCGACACTGTTGGTGGGAATGTAAACTGGTGCAACCCCTCTGGAAAACAGTGTGGAAGTTTCTCAGAAAATTAACACTAGAACTCCTCTATGACCCAGAAATAGCACTGCTAGGAATTTACTCAAGGGATACAGAAATGCTGATGCATAGGAGCACATGTACCCCAATGTTCATAGCAGCACTCTCCACAATAGCCAAAACATAGAAAGAGCCTAGGTGTCCATCAACTGACGAATAGATCAAGAAGGCGTGGTCTGTCTATACGATAAAATACTACATGGCAATGAGAAAGAATGAAATCTGGCCATGTGTAGCAACATGGATGGAACCTGAGGGTGTTATACTGAGTGAAATAAGTCAGGCAGAGAAGGACAGATTGCATATATTTGCACATATAGGAGGATTAGGAGGAACTTAACGGAGGACTGTTGGGGAGAAGAAAGGGAAAAATAGTGGGGGAGAAGGAGGGAGGCCAACCATGAGAGACTCTTGAATGCCGAGAACAAACCGAGGGCTGATGGGGGTGGGGGAGAGATGGGAAATGGGTGATGGGCATGGAGGAGGGTACTTGTGGGGATGAGCACTGGGTGTTATATGGAAACCAACTTGACAATACACTATTTAAAAATTTTAAAAAATAAAATGTAAATGTAATTTAAAATTAAAATTATATATAGTTTTATATTTATATTTATATCATATATTTACATATAATTTACATATAATTATATATTATATTTGTATTACATATATATTTGTGCATAGGAAATTTTAAACCGTACATACAAACCTGCAGAAACACAGCTGAACATCTAAATTTTAGGATTCTAGGTAAGTTGTGTTTTCTTCTTTATGTTTCCCTAATCTTACAGGTTTTTGTCAATGAGCAAGTATAACTTCTATACTCAGAAAAAAAACCTCAAATATGATCCTATTTTATCTTTTCTAAATCCTACAGGTTTTTCTTAATGAAAAATATAACTTTTATAAAAAAAAGATGCAAACAACATGATCCTATTTTTTCTTTAAACCCTGAATGTGTGTCTGTGCGCGCGCGCGCTCACACACACACACACACACACACACACACACACAGGCATTCTGTTTAGTTGAAAATGGAAGATTCCATAAGACTGAGATAGCTTCCTGCCTGCTCTACAGACCTCGGTAGTTGTTCTCATTCTGATTTGTGTATGTTGGAGGAGTAGCCAGATGAGGAAGAGAGAAGGAGAAAGAAGGGAAAGGAGGGTGTGGAGAAGGAAGAGAGATGAGGACAAGGAGGATGGGAAGGAGAAGAAACTGACAGCATAGATTAGAGGCCTGGCTGACTTGCCTAGAGAAAATCTCAGCAGAGGCTGCCTGTCCCTGACATATTCCTTATGCCATACAAACTTCTGCCACACAAAGCTCTCTCTTGATGTTAGAGTAGCAATCAATCCTCCCTTTACCCATTCCTTCCTCCCTTCCCTCACAGCATTCCTATCTGTGATGTTCAAGTTGCATTTCTAACTCTGGACTCCAAGCAGCAGTCATTTGTATTTTCTACATATTTCCCAATTTACATGTGTCCTTAGTACCAGGGGAAAAAGACAATAGAAGTTACTTTCTAAGCAAGCTGTGAACCAATATCAGAAATTGCCGATTTTTCTTTAAATAGATATTGATAGAAAAAAAAACCTAAACATCACCTAGTTGATTGACAGGAGGTGTAAAGAAAACCAATAGACAGTACCTACTTCAGTGTCTAGCTCATACTTGGCACTTGGATAATATTAGTACCCTTCACTATTCTGAAATCGTCCCATCCAAAACAGCAAATTTGTTAATCAGTAAGGCTCACTATACCATTGTAAACCTTCCAAATGTAACCGAAAAGAAATCATTCATCCACATTATGTAGAAGAGTCATACCACTTCCATAATTTAGAGTGTGTTGTCGAGTAGACTAGGGGAAAATCCTCAACCTTTTCCTATTGACTCAGGTTTACTTCCTGTTTCTTTTAAGAGACTCACATGAACTGGATGTCAGTGTTGTCACTGAACCCCAGAATATTAAGATACTATATAGGGCCACAAAGTACAATCATGGTCTGGTGGACAACACATTGGAATGAGAGTCAGATGATATAACGAGGTCCTTGAGTACTTGGAAATGTCACTATTATCTTACTGTTGAAATTATTTTATGTTGACATTTTTTCCTACAATTCATTTTACTTTTCTCTCTTTATGCAGCTTTTTTTCATAATTAAAAGACATAATTCAGTGCTTAAAAGAATAAAATGAGGGGTGCCTGGGTTGCTCAGTTGGTTAAGCACCTGACTTTGGTTCAGGTCATGATCTCGCAGTTACTGAGTTCAATTCCCACACTGGGCTCTGCGCTGATGGTGCAGAATAGGTTTGGCATTCTCTCTCGCCCTCTCTCTGTCCCTCTCCTCTGCTTGTACTCTCTCTCTCTCTCCCTCTCTCCCCCCCCCAAATTAAAAAAAATTATTTTTGAGTAATCTCTACATCCTACCTGGGGCTCAAATTTACATCCCTGAGATCAAGAGTTGCATGTTCTGGGGCACCTGGGTGTCTCAGTCAGTTAAGGGTCTGACTTTGACTCAAGTCATGATCTCGCTGTTCATGAGTTTGAGCACCCCATTGGGTTCTATGCTGATAGCCAGAGCCTGGAGCCTGCTTCAGATTCTGTGTCTTCCTCTCTTTCCACCCCTCCCCTGTTCCCTCTCTGTCTCTCTCTGTCAAAAATAAATAAACACTTAAAAAATGTATTGACTTACACTCATTACAGAAAATTAATCGAGTCTATAAAACTGTGCACTAAACAATGATTCCCAAGACTCAGGCAATGGCCTCCTTCTCAGGCATTACTTAACCATGTTAATTACTGGGTAACCACGACAACCATCAGGACTCTGTCACCAAACACATACTCTTTGCCACCAGATTTTGCTGCATCTTAATGTACATATCTAGGAAGTCCCCAACAGCAGGACCTGGCAGACAGAATTGCACAAACAGCCTGAAAAGGGGAGGAAAAAAATGAAAATGAAACTGCCTTCCTCAAAAGAAGACTACTGAGAGCCTTCAAAGGTCCAAAGAATACAAGTAGTGTAAAAGTATGACACACCCCCAACCCAGCCCTCCCCACCTCCAGAAACACAGACACACAGTAAATAGGAAACTAAAGTAGTAAGCAAAGAAATGATATTGACTTGGATGTCACAAAAGTCCTGCTTTTCCACACCACGTGATATACATTGGCTTCTGCTGTCTGAGCCTCTGGTTTTCTCCTGTTTCCCCTTTCCCTCCTCCATTTCCATAGCCTGGCTTCCTCTAGCCAGCTGATTCACCTTTGGGGTCTGTAGGCTGATGATACCCACATCTTTTACCATGCACCCAAAGTCCAGATCCATGTGATCAACTGGTCAGTAAAGAGCTCCATTTGGACATTTCACTGGCTCCTAAAACTCAACTTTTCTCAGCCTGAGCTCCTTCTCTTCCCCCAACTGTCCCTCTTCCTCCCTTTCCTCCTCCAAGGGATCTCATTCTCAGTGAAGGGCACCAACATCCCACCCCATTGCCCAAGCCAACTCCCTCTCCACTTCACCCCCACATCCCATCCATTTACCTCTAAAATGTCTCTCATCAATCCACACCTCCCAGTTGTCACTTCTTCCAACCTTGCACAGTCCTCTCTCTCCTGGATGATGGCAAAAGCTCCTAAACTGGTCTACCTGCCTCTGCTAGAGGGTGGGAATGGCTCCAACACACTTGGAGGCCAAAGTGATCTCCCGCAAATCTGAATTCCTTCACATCTGACTTAAAACACCTCAAGGCCTGGCTTCCCACTGCACTGGGGATAAGATCCAAACAACTTTACAGGCAGGCAAGATCTTTCATAGCACCATCTTTGCTACTCCTCCTTCACTGTTTTGGCCCTACTGAACTTACTAATGTTCTCTGGATGCGTCATTTCCTCTCTCACCTCCTAGCTTTGGTACATGTTTTCCTTCTGCCTGGAACCCCCTTTTTCTTCCCCTTCATCTGGCTGTTCCCCAGGGCTGGTCCCTCAGCCTTGACTAGCATGTTGGATATGTGCATAGTCTGCTGTCATACCTGGGCAGGCAAGTCCTTTGATTGTGTCCTACAGTCTACCCTTTACATCCATTGTGGCTGGCTTTTACTTGGTTAGCTTTTACCTTGTCTCCAAGCCCTTTGAGTATGTTGTGTTTACCTCACTGAAGCTTCTGACTACCAAAATAATACCCCTCATTTCAGTTCTTTAAAAATATTGTCTAAACTTGCATGATATATCTCATTAAACTAGGTGAAAGAATGATTTCATAATTTACGCCAAAGGCGGATTTTAACTCATTTTCTCAGTTCATGTATTTCTTTAATTATCCAGTTTCCTTACTCATTACTGGCCATTATTTATACAGAAGGATATGTTATGGTCTAACTAGTCATACCTGTATTGTATCAGTGTTTTCACCCTAGATGCCACATTCTCAAACTTATGTGACTTTCCTTCAAGATCCCATAGCTATTCTTGTAGAAATATTTACCTTTAGAATCTTTTTTTTTTAAACGTTTTATTTATTTCTAGGAGAGAGAGATAGAGACAGCGTGAGTAGGGGAGGGTCAGAGAGAGAGGGAGTCACAGACTGAAACCGGCTCCAGGCTCTGAGCTGGCAGTCAGTACAGAGCCCGACGCGGGGCTCGAACCCACGAACCGCGAGATCATGACCTAAGCGAAAGTCGGACGCTTAACCGACTAAGCCACCCAGGCGCCCCCACCTTTAGAATCTTAAGCCATCACATCTTTGAGTAGCTTTTTATTTTGTTTTTATGTCTGAATCTCCTTCTTTTTTGCTCTCAAACAGATATTCAAACAACAGTTTCTCCTTTTTAAGTAAGTGTCATTCATTGTTTATGAATCTGATTTTCTTTGTTTTGTGAATGCCATCAGGCACAAGTTTATCTTTATATTTCACTTTTTACTCTTAGTTTTTAACATTCATAAAGCACATTTGACATTATCTTATCCTAGCTAACAGGTAAATTATTCCTCTTATAAATTCTTTTTTGAACAAGTCCAATTAATTCATTATTTTTCTGAGATTATAGCTTCATCTCTTTTAGATTGTACTCAACATATTATTTTGGTTTCACAAACTACTAAAACAATGTTCTCATTAATCTTAGGACTCTATTGTTCCTTTTTTTATTTTGAGAGACAGACTGGGTGGGGGAGGTGGTGAGGTGGGAGAGAAGGGGAAATAGGGGAGGGGCAGAGAGAGAAAAGAGAGAGATTCCCAAGTAGGCTCCTCACTCTCAGCACAGAGCCCGACGTGGGGCTGGAATTAACACTGTGAGATCATATCCTGAGCCAAAATCAAGAGTTGGATACTTAACAGACTAAGCCACCCAGGTACTGCAGGATTCCCTTATTTCTGATTAAAGTATATTATTTTTTTAGTGATTGCTTACTTTAAATCATTGATTTTAATTTTTCCTATTTTTCAGATTCGATACTAATTTCTGTGTTGCCCTTTACACATGGACTAATACCTGTATCTTGCTCCCAAGCAAAGATAACTCTATGCCCTTCCCTTATTTAGAAATACCGGTCTTCCAAGAGGCCATAATAGATGTATAAGTTGCTTTCTGTTTTTTATCTTGACCTTTCAATGAGTTTTATGTTTTATAATTTTTATAACATATTAGTGAAATATTATGCATTTATTATTTATGAATAGAGAATTATAAATACACTGATATGCATGCTAGTTGTTTTTGCCAATAGAGGTCTATAGTAAAAAACTTTTGGAAATGACTGACTTACAGTATTCACCAACAGACTTGCACATTCTAAGATAGAGAAATTTGGAGTATTCTCAGACACTAAGGTCTAGAAAATGTTGAAATTTCTCTGAGTAGAATGTACAATACATTCACCAAATGTTCCACTATACCTTTTGTAAATTCTGGAGTTTTCATAGCCCAAAGCATATCATATGTTCATTATGATGAACTGCATACATAATGAATTGAACACCATACGATTAGTACTACAGACCTACACTATTAATTAAATTCCTACTAAAACTGGTTCATTAATTCTATTGGCCTAATATTAAAACTTGCAATTAAAAATTTTCATTGCCAGAGTGCCCGGGTGACTCAGTCAGTTAAGGTAAGCAATAAACTCTTTTTTTTCTTTTAAAATTTTTAATGTTTTATTTATTTCTGAGAAAGAGAGAGACAGCGTGAGCAGGGGAGGGTCAGAGGGAAAGGGAAACTCAGAATCTGAAACAGGCTGCAGGCTCTGAGCTAGTTGTCAGCACAGAGCCCTACGTGAGGCTGAAACCCACTAACCGTGATATTATGACCTGAGCCGAAGTCAGACGCTCAACCGACTGAGCCACCCAGGCGCTGCAGCGATAAACTCTTGATATAGGCTCAGGTCGTGATCTCGCCATCATGAGATTGAACCCTGCATCAGACTCTGCACTGAGCATGGAGCCTGATTGGGATTCTCTCTCTCCCTCTCTCTCTGCCCCTCCCTTGCTCATGCGATCTCTCTCCTCAAAATAAATAAATAAACATTTAAAAAATAAATAAATAAAATAAAAAATAAAGATTTTCATTCCCTGTAACAATTATTCAAATTTACAGGATGGGATCCTGAACATATTAAAAAGTTATTAATAATTAGCTTATTTTGAAAATCAAACTAACAAAGGCTAGGTGTACCCAAGTTAACGATCATGAGACATACTCCAATAGAAGTTCTTAACCATTTTCCTCCAGCTGTAATAAGAGATTTGTTCTCAGGTGAATGGGTTTTTATTTACTCACCCTCCAAACTAATTTAGCCACTACTAGTATCACTGGTAGTTATTTAAATTCTAAGACCATGTTTTCAAATTTTAATTTCTAATTTCTCTAAATTTTAATGCAAATGGTATATTTCCAATTACACTGACATTCCAAAACTTTACATTGAAGCATATGAAACTACCATTTACAAAGGTTAAAATGATAACACCATATTTATGAAAAAGTAACTTTTGCTTAGTCAAAATATGCATCAATAACATTCATAGTTTTTGTCCATTGGGAGAGTATAAATATATCAAATCCCCAAATTACTGCTTCTTGAATGAGAAATGTTTTCTTAGAGTACCAAATGATGAAAAGGTTGATGAACTTTTGAGAAAAATTCAAGTGGGTACAGTGAATGTGAAAATAATTTTGTAGCCCAATTCAGTTGATTCTTTTTTTTAATGTTTTATTTATTTTTGAGAGAGAGAGAGAGAGAGAGAACGTGAGCAGGGGAGGGTCAGAGAAAGAGGGAGACACATAATCCGAAGACAAACTCCAGGCTCTGAGCTAGCTGTCAGCGCAGAGCCATGGGGCTTGAAACCACGAGACATGAGATCATGACCTGAGCAAAAGTCGGTTGCTTAACCGACTGAGCCACCCAGGAGCCCCTAATTCGGTTCATTCTCAAGTGGAGCAACTGGGTCCTCAGTCAGTTAAGCATATGATTTCAGCTCAGGTCATGATATCAAGATTCGTGAATTCGAGCCCCCCATGGGCTCTGTGCTGACAGTGTGGAGCCTGCTTTGGATTCTCTGTCTCCCTTTCTCTCTGCCCCATCCCCACTCACGTGCTCTCTCTCTCTCTTTCTCTCTCAAAAATAAACATTAAAAAAAATTTTAAGGTGGTTTGTGATGGATATAGTCAAGAGTTGTCATGCAAAAGTATGAATCCTTGTTTATTAATCACCTTGGGTTAATTTTGGATCCCTTTTTAAAAATAATAAGCTTTATTGAGGTGTAATTTACATACCATTAAATCAATTTATAGTTCCATAAACTTTGACAAATATATCATCATGTAAAAGCTGCCACAATTAAAAAATGAAATATTTCCATAATCCCTAAGGGAGCAGTGACTCCCCATTTCCTCTCACTTCCACCCTCCCTCAGCCCTAAGCAAATATCAATCTACTTTCTGTCTCTACTGATTGGACTATTGTGTATATTTCATATAAATGAATGATAGAAGATGTGGTCTTTCTACTGGTTTCTTTCACTTACCCTAATCTTTTCAAAATTCACCTATATTTACCATGTATCTATACATCATTCTTTTTTTTAATGTTTATTGTTGGGAGAGAGGAGAGAGAACACTAGCCGAGGAGGGGCAGAGAAAGAGGGAGACAGAGGATCTAAAGTAGGCTCCTCACTGCCAGCACAGAGCCACCAATGCGGGACTCAAACTCAGGAACCTTGATATCATAACCTGAGTCAAAGTCAGATGCTTAACTGACTAAGCTACCCAGGCGCCCCTGTATTCCATTCTTTTTTACTGACAATATTCTGCTGTACCGGTATACCGCATTTGTTTATCCATTCATCAATTGATAAACATTTGGGTTGTTTCTACTTTTGGGCTTTATGAATAATGCTGCTATGAACATTTGTATGCAGGTTTATGTATAGATATATTTTCATTTCTCTTGAGTATATAACTAGGAGTGGAATTATTGAGTCATATGGCAACTCTATGTTTAACATTTGGGCAAAGTACGAAATTGTGTTTCTCCAGTGCCTGAACCATTTTACATTCTCACCAACAACATATAAGGGTTCAAGTTACTCTATGTCCTCTCCAACATTTCATATCGGTTGTCCTTTAAGTATAGTAATCCTAGGGGTAGTTGTGTGATTTCATTGGGTTTTTACTTTGTATTTTCATTATGACCAATGATGTTGATCATCTTTTCATTTGTTTATTTGCCTTTTGTATATCTTATTTGGTGAAGTGTCTGTTTCAAATATTTTGCCCATTTTAACCTTGGACTATTTGTTTTCTTCCTATAAAGTTCTGAGAATTCTTTATGTATTCTGGATACAAGTCCTTTATTAGATATGTGGTTTTTGATATTTTCTACTTTATCTTTTTTATCTTTTCATCTTTTAACAGTGTGTCTCACAGAGAAATAATTTTTAATTTTGATAGGATACAATTTATCAACTTTTTAGTGGATTGTGCTTCTGGTGTCATGTCTAAGAATGTTTTGTCTCACCGAAAGTCACAAAGGATTTTTTCTACATTTTATTCCAAGAATTTGAGTTTATATTTTACAATTAGGTCTATGATCCATCTTGAGTTGATTTTTTCATATTGTGTGAAGTGAAGGTCAAGTGGTTTTTTTTAATGTGGATATTACATTTTCCTAGCATCATTTGTTGAAAAAAAAAGTGTTTTCCCCATGGAATTACTTTAAAATTTTTGCGGAAATTCAGTTTAATTGACTGTATGAATACAAGTCTATTTCTAGATTCTCTATTCTTTTCTATTCATCTATATGTCCATTCTTACACCAAAACCACACAACCCGGATTACTGTAGCTGCATAGTTAAATTTTAAAATCAAGTTCAGCTGTACTTAAAGAAGATAACTTTCTTTCCTTTAGGACTGGACAGATGCCAAACCCATTATTATTTTTTCCCTTATGCCTACAGACAACCCAACCAGACATGGTAGTATGTAGACCAAACCAAATTTTTGTTCATGAAAGTAGAAACCATTCTAGCTTCTATTAGACAAAGTTACAGGCACATTTTCACTGTACCTTTGTCCCCCTAGGTTTCATGGTCTAGCAAACTACTTATCACATAGTAGCTGTTGAGCATACTCATTAAATTAAAAAAATGAAATAATGAATGAATTATAGCAATTCTTCTCACCTATTGATTTTTCTTTTATTCCATGGTACCACTCAGCCTGAAGGTGAGGTATTTTTCTTTCTTTGCTCTTCCTTGCCATTTCCAGACTATGTCTCTTCACAACTTTTACACTTTCCAGTTCTTTTGAATCCTAAGCTATTACACTGAACCACTCATTATCTTCTTTCTTGCAATGATCTACAATCCTCCTGGTTGTTACTTCTCCTTCACTGAAGACTTTAGCATCTAGTTCATTGTCTTCATTTCTTTTCCCTACAAATCTTGTTATTCTTGGTGACTTTGACCCCATGTAAACAATCCATCAACATTTCTCATCTCCATAAATCTTATCTTCCACCCATCAGCTAACTACTCCCATTCATCATTCTCTAGACCTTATCACCACCAGTAATAACAACATCTCTAAAATACTGATTTCAAGAGTCTCACTCTCCAAATGTCACTTCTATCTTTCCAGGTAACTTGCTCCAGTATCCCTACCCCAGCAATTCTTTAATTCCACTGGGATATCCAAACTATTGGCCATACCATGTTTCACTGTTCATTACTCTCCTTTTTTTTTATTTTTAAAATTTTCATCCAAGATAGTTAGCATATAGTGCAACAATGATTTCAGGAGTAAATTCCTTAATGCCCCTTACCCATTTAGTCCATCCCCCCTACCACAACCCCTCTAGTAACCCTCTGTTTGTTCTCCATATTTAAGAGTCTCTTATGGTTTGTCCCCATCCCTGTTTTTATATTATTTTTGCTTCCCTTCCCTTATGTTCATCTGTTTTGTATCTTAAAGTCCTCATATAAGTGAGGTCCTATGATATTTGTCTTTCTCTAACTGACTAATTTCGCTTAGCAAAATACCCTCTAATTCCATCCACATAGTTGCAAATGGCAAGATTTCATTCTTTTTGATTGCAGAGTAATACTCTATTGTATATATATACACCACAACTTCTTTATCCATTCATCCATCCATAGACATTTGGGCTCTTTCTATACTTTTGCTATTGTCGATAGTGCTGCTATAAACATTGGGGTGTATGTGTCCCTTTGAAACATCATACCTGTATCCCTTGGATAAATACCTAGTAGTGCAATTGCAGGGTCATAGGGTAGTTCTATTTCTTAATTTTTTGAGGAATCTCCATAGTGTTTTCCAGAGTGGCTGCACCAGTTTGCATTCCCACCAGCAGTGCAAAAGAAATCCTCTTTCTCCACATCCTTACCAACATCAGTTGTTGCTTGACTTGTTGATTTTAGCCATTCTGACAGGTGTAAGATGGTATTTCATTGTGCTTTTGATTTGTATTTCCCTGATGATAAGTGATGTTGAGCAGTTTTTCATGTGTCAGTTGGCCATTTGGATGTCTTCTTTGGAAAAGTGTCTGTTTATGTCTTTTGCCTATTTCTTCCCTGGATTATTTGTTTTTTGGGTGTTGAGTTTGATAAGTTCTTTATAGATTTTTGATACTAACCCTTTGATATGTCGTTTGCAAATATCTTCTCCCATTCTGTTGGTTGCCTTTTAGTTTTGCTGATTGTATCCTTTGCTGTGCAGAAGTTTTTATTTTGATGAGGTCCTAGTTTTGCTTTGGTTTCACTTGCCTCTGGAGACACGTTGAGTAAGAAGTTGCTACAGCCAAGATCAAAGAGGCTTTTGCCTCCTTTCTCCTCTAGGATGTTGATGGCTTCCTGCTTTACATTTAGGTCTTTCACCCATTTTGAGTTTATTTTTGTGTATGGTGTAAGAAAGTGGTCCAGGTTCATTTTTCTGCATGTTGTTATCAAGTTTTCCTAGCACCATTTGCTGAAGAGAATGTCTTTATTCCATTGGACATTCTATCCTGCTTTGTCAAAGATTAGTTGGTCATATGTTTGTGGGTCCATTTCTGGTTTTCTATTCTGTTCCATTGATCTGTCGGGTTTTGTGCCAGTACCATACTGTCTTGATGGTTACAGCTTTGTAATACAGATTGAAGTCTATGATTGTGATGCTTCCAGCTTTGGTTTTCTTTTTCAAGATTTTTTTTGGCTATTCAGGGTCTTTTCTGGTACTATACAAATTTTAAGATTGTTTGTTCTAGCTCTGTGAAGAATGCTAGTGTTACTTGGATAGGTATTGCATTGAATATGTAGATTTCTTTGGGTAGTATTGACGTTTTAAAAATGTTTATTCTTAATATCCAGAAGCATAGAATATTTGTGTGTGTGTGTGTGTGTGTGTGTGTGTGTGTGTGTCTCCTTCAGTTTCTTTCATAAGCTTTCTATAGTTTTCAGTGTATAGATTTTTCACCTCTTTGGTTAGATTTATTCCTAGGTATTTTGTGATTTGGGGTGCAATTGTAAATGGGATCAATTCCTTGATTTCTTTTTCTGTCACTTCATTATTGGTATATAGGAATGCAACCGATTTCTGTGCATTGATTTTATATCCTGCAACTTTGCTGAATTCATGGATCAGTTCTAGCAGTTTTTTGGTGGAATATTTTGGGTTTTCCACATAAAGTATCATGTTATCTGCAAAGAGTAAAAGTTTGACCTCCTCCTTGGCTGATTTGGATGCTTTTTATTTCTTTGTGTTTTCTGATTGCTAAGACTAAGACTTCCAATACTATGTTGAATAACAGTAAGGAGAGTGGATACCCCTGTCTTGTTCCTGACCTTAGGGGGAAAGCTCTCAGTTTTCCTCATTGAGGATGATATTAGCATTGGGTCTTTTGTATATGGCTTTTATAATCTCAAGGTATGATCCTTCTATCCTTACTTTCTTGAGGGTTTTTATCAAGAAAGGATGCTGTATTTTGTCAAGTGTTTTTTCTGCATCTATTGAGAGGATCATGTAATTCTTGTCCTTTCTTTTATTGAAGTGATGAATCACATTGATTGTGTTTTGGATATTGAACCAGCCCTGAATCCCAGGTATAAATCCCACTTGGTCATGGTGAATGATTTTTCATTATATTGTTGGATACGGTTGGCTAATATCTTGTTGAGGATTTTTGCATTCATGTTGATCAGGGAAATTGGTTTATATTTTCCTTTTTAGTGGGGTCTTCGTCTGGCTTTGGAATCAAGGTAATGCTGGCTTCATAGCAAGAGTTTGGAAGTTTTCCTTCCATTTCTATTTTTTGGAACAGCTTCAAGAGAATAGGTGTTAGCTCTTCTTTAAATGTTTGGTAGAATTCCCCTGGAGAGTCATCTGGCCCTGGACTCTTGTTTTTGGGAGATTTTTTATAACTAATTTGATTTCCTTACTGGTTATGGGTCTGTTCAAATTTTATATTTCTTCCTGTTTCAGTTTTAGTGGTTTATATGTTTCTAGGAATTTGTCCTTTTCTCCTAGATTGCCCATTTTATTGGCATATAATTATTCATAATATTCTCTTATTATTGTTTTTATTTCTGCTGTGTTGGTTGTGGTCTCTCCTCTTTCATTCTTGATTTTATTTATTTGAGTCCTTTCCTTTTTCTTTGTGATCAAACTGGCTAGGGGCTTATCAATTTTGTTAATTCTTTCAATGAACCAGCTTCTGGTTTTCATTGATCTGTTCTGTTTTATTGTTTGGATTGAATTGTTTTCCGCTCTAATCTTTATTATTTCCTGTCTTCTGCTGGTTTGGGGTTTTATTTGTTATTCTTTTTCCAGTTCTTTAAGGTGTAAGGTTAAGTTGTGTATCTGAGATCATCACTCTCCTTCTATTCTTACATCCCTCCATACACAGCTCATATCTATGTTTTAATTTCATAACCACATATCTGCCTATGCCCTTAATTCCTTTTACATATTTACATCCATCTTAAATATCTGAGGAAATCTGAACTTTAGTTAAACCAATTTAAATCCTCCTCTTCTGCTGCTCTTGACCAGCTAAAATAATTAACTCTGCCAACTATTCTGCCTTAAAATTTTTATTGCCTGGCAATCTTACTACATTTCCCTAATAAGTTCATTCTTTCTAATTTCTTTTTTTTTAATGCTTTTTATTTATTTCTAGGAGAGAGAGAGAGAGACAGTGTGTGCAGGGGAGGGTCAGAGAGAGAGGGACACACAGAATCCGAAACAGGCTCCAGGCTCTGAGCTGGCTGTCAGCACAGAGCCCGACGCGGGGCTCGAACCCACGAACCGTGAGATCATGACCTAAGCGAAAGTCGGACGCTTAACCGACTAAGCCACCCAGGCGCCCCAATTCTTTCTAATTTCTAAAGCAACATATACCATCTCCTTGCTCTTCAAAGCCTTCAGCACCAAGTGCAAAATTTGTGACATATATTTGTACGTATTTCCACACTAGATTTTATTATTATTGTTGAGGAGATATTGTAACTGACAGGAGAAAACTGCAACTCAGACAAGTTCCTGCTGTTATTTCTGCAATTTCATTGCTGCATTTCTTTTGTGGTTTCTCCATATATTTGTTTCTATAAATTCAAGTTTATGTAAGAAAATTATAAATAATGTAGTCCTGTTCCCAACTATTCAGACCACCAGACCTCATCAAAAGCAAGGAAAACATACTGAATAAAATATTTTAAAATTTTTTTTAAAAATATCAAATAGTTGACAAGATTTTAAGAAATCACCAAGCCAAAATCTGAGTGAAAGAAAAAACTCAATTTTTAAGCAAAGCATCAAAACTGTTTTTACATTGAGGGCATTTACCAAGCTGCTGAACTTGAAAAAAATTTCTTGGGGCTAGGGAGATTTGTGAAACAGAAAACAAAGTCCACAATCTGCTTATGGTGATTAGTCTAATAAGCTAAAAGGAGAGACCCCTTGATAAAACTGTGGATGCTAAAAGTATAAAGGTGATTTTCCCCAATCCAGGGAAAGGTTTTTTTTTTGTTTTTTGCTTTTGTTTTTGTTTTGTTTTGTTTTGTTTTTGGCACTGAACAAATATGAGGCTGTTAGGATGTTGCAGACTCTGGTGGTGCTCTCATGTAATTTGCAGCCCAAATTTCTAACACTTAGTAATCAAAAAACCTCATATGACTATCAGCAAAGTAGACTTTGAAGCAAAAAGCAAAACAAAACAAAACTATGACAACAGCAACAAACAAACAAATATTACCAGGGGTAAAAAGAGACCTTTAGTAAGAATAATAGTTCAATTCACCAGGACTGAATAACAATTTTATTTTGCACCTAATAATACAGGCACAAAAAGTATAAGTGAAACTTGACAGAAGTATATGAAAAATAGAAAAATCCATAATAATAGTGAAAGATTTTAATATACCTCTTAGTAATTATTAGTACCAGACCAAAAAAAAAAATCAGTAAGGACTTAGACAACTTGAACATCACTTTATTTTATGAGCTTATTTTTTATTTGTTATCTATTCTGTATAAAATAATTATTCTGAGATTAAGACTTGGGAGTTAATACCAAAGAGGACATCCAGATGGCCAACAGACACATGAAACGATGCTCAGCATCCCTCCTCATCAGGGAAATACAAATCAAAACCACACTGAGATACCACCTCACGCCAGTCAGAGTGGCTAAAATGAGCAAATCAGAGAACTCTAGATGCTGGCGAGGATGTGGAGAAACGGGCACCCTCCTGCACTGTTGGTGGGAATGTAAACTGGTACAGCCCCTCTAGAAAACAGTGTGGAGGTTCCTCACGAAACTAACACTAGAACTCCCTTATGACCCAGCAATAGCACTGCTAGGAATTTACCCAAGGGATACAGAAATGCTGAGGCATAGGAGCACATGTACCCCAATGTTCATAGCAGCACTCTCCACAATAGCTAAAACATGGAAAGAGCCTAAGTGTCCATCAACAGATGAATGGATCAAGAAGATGTGGTTTATCTATACCATGGAATACTACATGGCAATGAGAAACAATGAAATCTGGCCATGTGTAGCAACATGGATGGACCTTGAGGGTGTTATGCTGAGCGAAATAAGTCAGGCAGAGAAGGACAAATACCATATGTTTGCACGTATAGGAGGATTAGGAGGAACTTGACGGAGGAACAAGGGGGAGAAGAAGGGCGGAAATGGTGGGGGAAAGGGAGAGAGGCAAACCACGAGAGACTCTTGAATGCTGACAAAAACTGAGGACTGATGGATGTGGGGGGGAGGGGGGGATGGGCATGGAGGAGGGCACTTTGGGGATGAGCACTGAGTGTTATGTAGAAACTAATTTGACAATAAACTATTTGTAAAAAAAAAAAAAAAAGACTTGGGAGTTAATAATAGGTATATTGATTTATATATTGATAGATGTCAATAAAACCACACTCATCCAGTGACACATTTATGTGTATTCATTGAGTACTTTTCTTCTTCCAAATTGTTAATTTTATCTTTAGGATAAATTAAAAAAATTTTTTTACATTTATTTATTATTGAGAGACAAAGAGAGACAGATCATGAACAGGGGAGAGGCAGAGATAGAAGGAGACACAGAATCCAAAGCAGGCTCCAGGCTCTGAGCTGTCAGCACAGAGCCTGATGCAGGGCCTGAACCCAAGAACTGTGAGATAATGACCTGAGCTGAAGTTGGAGGCTTACCCGACTGAGCCACCCAGTGCCCCATAATCTGACTTCAAGCTTCCATCCTACTTGACTTGTGGAAAATGCAATTACAGTTGATTATATTTTGTTGTTGTTGGGTGTTCTCTTTCCCAAAGGTTTCATGAGAATCCAGATGGTCCAAAAAATGGGGTGCTATGGTTGCTTCTGATATATTCATTATTTAAGCCTGAATTGTTTCTAGATAACAAAGAGCTATATTGTTTCTGTGCCAAGATTGGTCCCAGAACGCTTTGCTGAGGCTAGTATTAGTGTTTGGGGTCCAACTCTCTTAACTGTATCATGGGGATACTCTCTTCTGAGCTCCTTCTATCTATCTCTTTGGGACAGTACTTGGAGTGGAGTTTCCACCTAACAAAAGATCTATAGTCTTTGAGCCCTCTTCTCAGTCTTGGAAAACTGTCTGGCTGTTTCTTTCTCCTCTCAATCACCTCCCTCTTACCACTCCACCCACCAGAGCACAATCCTCCTTTAGGAACACAGACTTTCAGAAAAGAAAAGCCAGGAAAGGAAGTTATTGGCAGACATCTGTTTTCAACCTTATAGCATCAAATTTCCGACGGGTAAAGAATACATGGACCTGATTCCCTTTTTGGAAATGGGGATAGGAGTTGAAAGAGAAAAAAATACAGTGAGACAAACACAAAATAATGAATTGGTATCTTAATACATTATCATGCCACACATGTTTTTCTTTTTTCAACGTAAAAATTTTTTTTATTCTTAACAGCTTTATGGAAATATAATTAACATACCTTACAATTCACCCACTTAAAGTATACAACTAAATGGTTTTTATAATATTCACATTCCTTTTTATTCTTCTCAGGTAGTATTTAAATCAACTTACCAACTTCTAAAACACATTTACGAATTTATATATGCCATCCTTCAAGGACTTTGGTTAATATTGAATCAATTCTGCATATCAATTTTTTCAACCAGCAGGAGTATGGTATAATGTTTCATTTATTCCTATCTCCTTTTATTTTCATCATGGTTTTTAAATAATCTCCTTTAAGCAACTAAAGTTTTTTTTAAGTTTGGCTTTGAGTACTATATTTTTTTCTTTCCTTTATTAATTTTTAGTTGTTGTATAGTTGGAATATATCTAGTTTCAAACGACATAGTAATTCAACAATTATATGCATTGAAAATTGCTCACCATAATTATATTACAATATTATTGACCATATTCCCTTTGCTGTACGTTTTATCCCTGTGACTTATTTATTTTATAACTGGAAGTTTGTGCCTCTTACTTTGCATCACCCATTTTACCCACTTCCCTAGCCCCATTCCTTTTGGCACCTACCAGTTTGCTCTCTATATTTATGAGTTTGTTTCTCTTTTTCTTTGCTCTTGTTTGTTTTGGTTTTTAAGTTCCACATATAAATATATCATATGTTATTTGCCTTGCTCTGTTTGGCTTATTTTACCTAGCATAATACCCTCTAAGTACATCCATGTTGTTGCAAATAGCAAGATTTCATTCTTTTTTATGACTGATATTTCACATTAATTTTATACATATTTCACATCTTATTCATCCATTCATCTATCAATGGACACTGAAGTTGCTTCCATATCTTAGCTATTATATATAATGCTGCAATAAACATAGAAGTGCATATATTTTTATAAATTAGTGTTTTCTTTTTCTTTGCATAAATACCCAGAAGTGGAATTACTGGATACTGAGGCACTTCTTTTTTAGGTTTTGGAGGAGCCTCCATACTCTTTTCCACAATGGCTGACCCAACTTATACTCCCATCAGCAGTGCATAAGGATTCCCTTTGCTTCACATCCTTGCCAATACCTATTATTTCTTGTCCTTTTAATACAAGTCATTCTTTTTTTTTTTCACAAATAGTTTATTGTCAAGTTGGTTTCCATATAACACCTAGTATTCATCCCCATAAGTGCCCCCCTCCATGCCCATCTCCCCCCTCCCCCCCACATCCATCAGTCCTCAGTTTGTTCTCAGCATTCAAGAGTCTCTCATGGTTTGCCTCTCTCCCTTTCCCCCACCATTTCCCCCCTTCTTCTCCCCCATGGTCCTCTGTTAAGTTCCTCCTAATCCTCCTATATGTGCAAACATATGATATTTGTCCTTCTCTGCCTGACTTATTTCGCTCAGCATAACACCCACAAGGTCCATCCATGTTGCAACACATGGCCAGATTTCATTGTTTCTCATTGCCATGTAGTATTCCACTGTATAGATAAACCACAACTTCTTGATCCATTCATCCGTTGATGGACACTTAGGCTCTTTCTATGTTTTAGCTATTGTTGAGAGTGCTTCTATGAACATTGGGGTAATGTGCTCCTATGCATCAGCATTTCTGTATCCTTTGAGTAAATTCCTAGCAGTGCTATTGCTGGGTCATAGGGGAGTTCTAGTGTTAATTTTTTGAGGAACTTCCACACTGTTTTCCAAAGGGGCTGCACCAGTTTACATTCCCACCAACAGTGTAGGAGGGTGCCCATTTCTCCACATCCTCGCCAGCATCTGGTATTCTCTCATTTGCTCATAGTAGCCACTCTGACTGGCGTGAGGTGGTATCTCAGTGTGGTTTTGATTTGTATTTCCCTGATGAGGAGGGATGCTGAGCATCGTTTCATGTGTCTGTTGGCCATCTGGATGTCCTCTTTGGAGAAGTGTCTGTTCATATCTTCTGCCCATTTCTTCACTGGGTTGTTTGTTTTTCGAGTGTGGAGTTTGGTGAGTTCCTTATAGATTTTGGATATTAACCCTTTATCTGATATGTCATTTGGAACTATCTTTTCCCATTCCATTGGTTGCCTATTAGTTTTGTGGATTGTTTCCTTTGCTATGCAGAAGCTTTTAATCCTGATGAGGTCTCAATCGTTTATTTTTGCTCTTGATTCTCTTGCTTTTGGGGGTGTGTCAAGTAAGAAATTGCTGCGGTGAAGGTCAAGGAGGTTGTTTCCTGCTTTCTCCTCTAGGGTTTTGATGGTTTCCTGTCTCACATTCAGGTTCTTCATCCATTTTGAGTTTATTTTTTTGTATGGTGTGAGAAAATGATCTAGTTTCATTCTTTTGCATGTTGCTGTCCAGTTCTCCCAACACCTTCTGTTAAATAGGCTGTCTTTTTTCCATTGGTTATTCTTTCCTGCTTTGTCAAAGATTAGTTGGCTGTATATTTTTGGGTTCATTTCTGAGTTCTCAATTCTATTCCATTGGTCTATGGGTCTGTTTTTGTGCCAGTCCATACTGTCTTGAGGATGACAGCTTTGTAGTAGAGGCTAAGGTCTGGGATGGTGATACCTCCCATTTTGGTTTTCTTCTTCAATATTACTTTGGCTATTCGGGGTTTTTTGTGGTTCGATACAAATTTTAGGATAGTTTGTTCTAGTTTTGAGAAGTATGCTGGTGCAATTTTGATGGGAATTGCATTGAATGTGTAGATTGCTTTGGGTCGTAATGACATTTTAACTATATTCATTCTTCCTATCCATGAGCATGGAATGTTTTTCCATTTCTTTGTGTCTTCTTCAATTTCCGTCATAAGTTTTCTGTAGTTTTCATCATACAGATCTCTTGTATCTTTGGTTAGGTTTATTCCTAGGTGTTTTATGGTTTTTTGTGCAATTGTGAATGGGATCAGCTTCTTGATATCTCTTTCTGTTGCTTCATTATTGGTGTATAAGAATGCAACTGATTTCTGTAGGTTGATTTTGTACCCTGCAACTTGGCTGAATTCTTGGATCAGTTCAAGTGGGCTTCTGGTGGAGTCTGTCGGGTTTTCTATGTAGAGTATCCTGTCGTCTGCGAAAAGTGAAAGTTTGACTTCTTCTTTGCCAATTCTGATGCCTTTGATTTCCTTTTGTTGTCTGATGGCTGATGCTAGGACTTCCAGCACTATGTTAAACAACAGTGGTGAGAGTGGACATCCCCGTCGTGTTCCTGATCTCAGGGGGAATGTTCTCCGTTTATCCCCATTAAGGATGATGTTAGCTGAAGGCTTCTCATAGATGGCTTTTATGATGTTTAAGTAGGTTCCTTCTATCCCGACTTTCTCTAGAGTCTTTATTAAGAAGGGATGCTGTATTTTGTTAAATGCTTTTTCTGCATCTATTGACAGGATCAGATGGTTTTTATCTTTTCTTTTGTTGATGGGATGTATCACATTGATTTGCCAGTGTTGAACCAGCCCTGTAACCCAGGAATGAATCCCACTTCATCTTGGTGGATCATTATTTTTATGTGCTGTTGAATTTTATTTACAAGTATTTTGTTGAGGATTTTTGCATCCTTATTCATCAAGGATATTGGCCTATAGTTCTCTTTTTTTGCTGGATCTCTGTCTGGCTTGGGAATCAGAGTGATGCTGGCTTCATAAAATGAGTCTGGGACTTTTCCTTCGATTTCTATTTTTTGGAATAGCTTGAGAAGAATGGGTATTAATTCTGTTTTAAACGTCTGTAGCATTCCCCAGGGAAGCCATCAGGTCCAGAACTCTTATTTGTTGGGAGATTTTTGATCACTGATTCGATTTCTTCACTAGTTATGGGTCTGTTCAGATTTCCTATCTCTTCCAGTGTGAATTTTGGTAGTGAGTGTGTGTTTAGGAATTTGTCCATTTCTTCTAAGTGGTCCAATTTGTTGGCATATAATTTTTCATAGTATTCCCTGATAATTGCTTGTATTTCTGAGGGGTTGGTTGTAATCAGTCCATTTTCATTCATGAGTTTGTCTGTTTGGGTGCTCTCTCTTTTCTTTTTGAGAAGCCTGGCTAGAGGTTTGTCAATTTTGCTTATTTTTACAAAAAACTAACTCTTGCTTTCATGGATCTGTTCAATTGTTTCTTTGGTCTCTATGTTGTTTATTTCTGCTCTTATTTTTACTATTTCTCTTCTTCTAATGGGTTTAGGGCGTTCTTGTTGCTCTGCCTCTAGTTCCTTTAGGTGAGCTGTTAGATTTTGGACTTGGTGCTTTTTCTAATTTCTTGAAATAAGCCTGGAGTACAATGCACTGTCTTCTTAGGACTGCCTTTGCTGCATCCCATAGATTTTGGATTGTTGTGTTTTCATTTTCATTTGTTTCCACATATTTTTAAATTTCCTCTCTAATTGCCTGATTGGCCCATTCGTTCTTTAGTAGGGTGTTCTTTAACCTCCATGATTTTGGAGGTTTTTCAGACTTCTTCCTGTGATTGATTTCAAGTTTCAAAGCATTATGACCTCAGAGTGTGCATGGTATGATCTCAATTCTTTTATATTCATTGAGGGATGCTTTATGTCCCAGTATGTGATCTATCTTGGAGAATATGCCATGCGCACTTGAGAAGAAAGTAAATTCCCTGGCCTTAGGATGTAAAGTTCTGAATATATCTCAGATCCATCTGGTCCAATGTGTCATTCAGGTCCATCGTTTCTTTAGTGATTTTCTATCTGGTTGACCTATCCATTCTGTAAGCAGAGTATTAAAGTCCCCTACTATTAGCATATTCTTATCTATAAGATTATTTCTGTTTGTGATTAATTGTTTTAAATATTTAGGTGCTCCCATATTCGGTGCATAGACATTTATGATTGTTAGTTCTTCCTGATGGATGGACCCTCTAATTATTACGTAATGCCCTTCTTCATCTCTTGTTATTGTCTTTAAAGTCCAGTTTGTCTGATATAAGTATAGCTACTCCAGCTTACTTTTGATTTCCAATAGCATGGTATATTTTTCTCCATCCCCTTACTTTTAATCTGAAGGTATCTTCCAGTCTAAGATGAGTTTCTTGTAGACAGCATATAGATGGATTTTGTTTTTTTATCCATTCTGCTACACTATGTCTTTTGATTGGAGCATTCAGCCCATTTACATTCAGGGTTATTATTGAAATATGTGGGTTTAGAGCCTTTGTATCCTTCGTAGGGTTCATGTTTGTGGTGGTGTCTCTGGTATCTTTGTTCCTTGTAACATTTCCTCAGAGCGTCCCCCTCAGGATTTCTTGTAGGGCTGGCTTAGTGGTGACAAATTCTCTCAGTTTCTTTTTATTTGGAAAGACTTTTATCTCTCCTTCTATTCCGAATGACAGACATGCTGGATAGAGGATTTTTGGCTGCATATTTTTTCTGTTCATCACATTGAAGATCTCTTGCCATTATTTTCTTGCCAATACAAGCCATTCTGACCTGAATATGGTGATATCTCATTGTCGTTTTGATTTGTATTTCCCCTGATGATGACTGATATTCAGCATGTTTTCAGACTCCATCAGATCCATGAATTCAGCAAAGGTGCAGGGTACAAAATCAGCATACAGAAATCGGTTTCATTTTTATACACCAATAATGAAGCAACAGAAAGAGAAATCAGGAAACTGATCCCATTCACAATTGCGCAAAAAGCCATAAAATACCTAGGAATAAACCTAACCAAAGATGTAAAATATATATTTTTAAAATCCAGAAGTATTTAAAGTCCCTACTGTCAGAAATAAACAGTTTGGTGTATACTTTTCAAGATTTTTCTCAGTGCATATTTAGTAATGCTAATAATATTTAAATTTTAATGAAAAGAAATTACTGTGTATAATTCATAGTTTTGTAATCCTCCTTTTGTCACATAATTTCATATTGTAGATACCTTTCATATTTATAAGTATAGGTTAAAACCATGGTTTTACACTGCTTAATAGCATTCCAATGTATGAATACATATGCCATAATATTTCTAACCATTACCGAAAGTAATTTAGATTTTTCCTATTTTTCCCTAACACAAGAAATTATTCAGTAGACATCCTGTACATATGTTAAGGTACACAATTGTTTCCTAGCAAAAGAATCACTGGATGAAGGTGTAAGTACATTTATAATTTTGATATTTGATATCAAATTACCTTCAGAAACGCTGTATGCATTGACACTCAAATCAACAGAAAATGAAAAGCTACTTCTCACACTTTTATCAACATGGAGTATTATCATTCCTTTTTATCTTTTAAAAAATGTTTATTTATTTTTGAAAGACAGAGAGCATGAGCAGGGAAGGGGCAGAGAAAGAGGGAAACACAGAATGTGAAGCAGGCTCCAGGCTCTGAGCTGTCAGCACAGAGTCCGACGTGGGGCTCGAACCCATTGACCGCGATATCAAGACCTGAGCCGACGTCGGACGCCCAACTGACTGAACCACCCAGGTGCCCCTATTCTTTTTTATATTAATCCATATGCAATATATAGATATAAAATTTGTTGATTATTAGTGAAGCTCAGCATCTTTTCCTAAGTTTATTTCCACTTCTCTGAATTTCCCATGGAATGTTATTTTCTTTTGCCTTTCCTAAGTTGTTTTAAAATATTAAAGATAATAACGCTGATGTTTTTATTGCACACTAAAGATATTACCGCTGATGTTTTTCTGGAACATATTTTCCCTGTTGGATTTTTTAATTTTGCCTTTTACTTTGCCTATCACATAGAAACTGTGTTTTAACTTATATTTCTGATTGCTGGTAAATTTGATCATATTTTCATTGGCATGTTTGGCATAACATTTTTATTGAAATATTCCAACGTATGAATCAGTTTTAAATTTTTTAATGTTTATTTATTTTTGAGAGAAAAAGAGAGAGTGAGTGGGGTAGGGGCAGGGAGAAAGGAAGATACAGAATCTGAAGTAAGCCCCAGGCTCTGAGCTGTTGGCAGAGAATCTGACTCCAGGTTCTAACTCCTGAAACATCAGATCACGACATGAGAAGTCAGACATTTAAGCGACTGGCCCACCCATGTGCCCTTGAATCTGTTTTAAAATGGAAACAATCCATAAAACTAATAGGCAACTGACAGAATGGGAAAAGATAGTTGTAAATGACATATCAGATAAAGGGCTAGTATGCAAAATCTATAAGGAATTCACCAAACTCCATATCAGAAAAACAAAAAATCCATTGAAGAAATGGGCAAAAGGCATGAACAGACACTTCTCCAAAGAGGACATCCAGATGGCCAACAGACACATGAAATGATGCTCAGCATCCCTCCTAATCAGGGGAATCCAAATCAAAACCACATTGAGATCCCACCTCACGCCAGTCAGAGTGGCTAAAATGAGCAAATCAGAGAACTCTAGATGCTGGCGAGGATGTGGAGAAATGGGCACCCTCCTACACTGTAGGTGGGAATATAAACTAGTGCAGCCTCTCTGGAAAACAGTGTGGAGGTTCCTCAAAAAATTAACACTAGAACTCCCCTATGATCCAGCAATAGCACTGCTAGGAATTTACTCAAGGGAAACAGGAGTGCTGATGCATAAGGGCACATGTACCCCAATGTTCATAGCAGCACTCTCCACAATAGCCAAAACATGGAAAGAGCCTAAGTGTCCATCAAACGACAAATGGATCAAGAAGATGTGATTTATCTATACAATGGAATACTAAATGGCAATGAGAAAAAGTGAAATCTGGCCACGTGTAGCAATGTGGTTGGTGCTTGAGGGCGTTATGCTGAGCAAAATAAGTCAGGCAGAGAAGGACAGATACCATATGTTTGCATGTATAGGAGGATTAGAAGGAACTTAACGGAGGACCATGGGGGAGAAGAAGGGGAAAAATAGTGGGGGAGAGGGAGGGAGGCAAACCATGAGAGACCCTTGAATGCTGAGAACAAACTGAAGGCTGCTGGAGGGTGGGGGAGAGGGGAAAGGGGGTGATGGGCATGGAGGAGGGCACTTGTGGGGATGAGCACTGGGTTTTATTTGGAAACCAACTTGACAATAAGCTATTTAAGAAAATAAAATAAAATATATGCCATAAAAAATCAATACCTTTTTATTTAAATAAAATGTAAAAAACTGTTTAAAGCAGTACTAAAATCTAGGTAAAATTGAATATGTTTACACAAAATAAAGCTTAAAATTTTCATATAATACGATATTTGTTTAATTTTGTAAGTCTAGGTATTTTTTCTTTTTATTAATAAAAAGTATATTTTCATTGCTCAGATTATAAAATGGCATACAATTCAGAAAATCATAAAACAAATTTAGCAAATTCTGTAGTGTTATAATAAATATTTTGGAACACTTTCATAATCAAAACCAGATGTTTCCTTGAACTCCCTGATTTTATCCTCTGGAGTTAGGAAGTTGCTGTTTATACTATTTACTATGCATGGATTTTGTTCTTTGAGTTTTTCAATTGGACCACATTACACACATGTAGCTTCAAAATGTGACAGGGTGAAGGTAGTGAGAATTTTCCTTGAAAGCGGATGTACACGAAGTTCAGGTCTTCCTGCTTTTTCTAGTTGGGAGATATTAGACAACTTGGTCAGGGTAGGAGGAAGATATCCTTGTGGTAATATTATATTCTTAGATTTGGTTCCATGAGCCAATTCTAATACCCAGTCTTACATTTTTAAGTTTGGAATCCATTGCCTTTCTTTTCAGTGGCTGTTTTGTGTTATTGGCTTGGATCTCACTCTTCAGGACCGCAAAGAAATAGCTCTTATGTAAAACAAAAAGGTAACATAAGGGGCCAGGTAAACACAAGTAGGGGATGGATGGTGACTTCATTCCCTTACCCTAAATTCCGTGTATGGGGTATATGACTCAATTGAATGAAAATGTTTTAATCGTCATATTCCCTTCCCTTAACCCCATCACTGTTTCATGTTGCAGCTAATTCTCTCTCTTCTGCTCCTCATTAGCAT
This sequence comes from Hyaena hyaena, assembly GCF_003009895.1. Classification (NCBI taxonomy): domain Eukaryota; kingdom Metazoa; phylum Chordata; class Mammalia; order Carnivora; family Hyaenidae; genus Hyaena; species Hyaena hyaena. Next base: position 6,073 of record NW_024082747.1, on the reverse strand, counting down.
CATGCATGACCCTTCACATTTGGAAACAACTTTGGACAACTTAACTCCAGGAAATGCAGCCTTTCTAAGATGAAAGATTTTCAAACTCAGTTGTCATCTGCAGCTCTTAGAAGAAAAGAACAAAGAACAAGTTAAAAGGAAGATTATGTAGTTCATTACCATCACCTTTTGGTAGTGAATAGCTGGCTCCAGCTTTGCTCGCAGAACCACAGATCTCCATGGCATTTGACATAAGAGCAGCAAACATAAAGATTTAGCAAATTGCTTTGTTTCTGCCTCTGCACATTTTTGTCATTATATACCTAAAAGCTTCTCATTCTATACGTGTTTCATAAGTAACTTTTATTATAAATACTATTTACTGTGTGAAAGGGATTGTGTTAAGTACTCTTCTTGCATCATCTAATCCTCACCACAAGCCTATGAGGTAGGTACCATTTTTATACCTGCTTTATCAAAGAGAAAATGGAGGCTAGAGGAATTTGTTCACAGTGCCAGCTAATTTTAAGTGGCAAGGCTGGGACTCATACCCAGACCATATGACCCCTAGACACACACTCCAACCTCTAGGATATTCCCTGGTGGGAAAAAACTATGACAGTCTTCTGTAGTCCTAGGTTTAGCTTAGGGACATGGGATGATTTCTCCTGGTTACCCCAACTTTCCCTTAGTTTTAACATAACTCCTTTTGGGCTGTAGTCTGGTGCAGAGTCAATACAACCAAGCCTCTTAGCATTTCATAAGTATCCTGATGACACTTGTATAAAGTAGACGAATCCTTTACACATCAACAAATAATGCTTTATTTATTTTGTTTTTAAAATATTCTTTGAAACACATTCTTTTACAAGTTCATGTGGACGTTTTTAAAAAGGTAGCAAAATTTAAGTTCTTTGAGATTTCCTCCATAGGCATTCATGTCATCTGCAAAAACGGACAGTTTTCTTCCTGATCTGCAGGACTTTATTTCCTTTTCTTGCCTTATCACAATGGTTCCAGCACTATGTTGAATAACGTGGAAAGAGCATAAAGCTTTGCCTTGCTTGTGATCTTAAGGTAAAAAGCAGTCAGTCTCCCACCACTGAATACAATGTTAGTTGTAATCTTTTGTAGATGCTCTGTATCAAGCTAAGGAACTTCTCCCTCTACTTCTAACTTGTTGAGAGTTTTTGTCATAAATAGGTATTGTATTTTCCCAAATTTTATATATCTCTGTCAATTGATGTAATATTATTTGTCTCCTTTAGATTCTTCATATGGTGGATTAAATTGCTTAGGGTTTTTTGTCACTATTACCTAAAAATTTCTCATTTTGTACAGGTTTTGTATAGGTTGTTGAATCAACCTTGTATCCCTGGAATAAACCACACTTGATTATGGTGTATAACACTTTTTATATGTTGCTGTATAACTCTTCTTATATATTGCTGAATTCTATTTGCTAATATTTTGTTAAAGGTATTTGTCCTTATATTCATAGGGAGTATTGGTCTAGAGTTTCTTCTTTCTTTTTCTTTTTCTTTTGTACTGTTTTTGTATCAGGATGATATTAGCTTCATAAAATGAAAGAGTTCCCTTCTCTTCTATTTTCTGGAACTGGCGTTAATTCTTTGTTAAAGATTTGGCAGAATTATCTTACAAAGACTTCTGGGCAAATTAGTAAGATTCAATCCAGTTTTTAGTGGTTTTTATTTGTCTCAATCACTGAGGTTTCTTCTTCCATTTTCTTCATTTTTTAAATTTTTTAATGTTTTTATTTATTTTTGAGAGAGAGAGAGAGAGAGAAACAGAGCATGAGTTGGGAAGGAGCAGAGAGGAATGGAGACACAGGATCAGAAGCAGGCTCCAGGCTCTGAGCTGTCAGCACAGAGCCTGACACGGGGCTTGAACCCACAGCCACGAGATCATGACCTGAGCTGAAGGTGGATACTCAACTAACTGAGTCACCCAGATGCCCAATTTATTTATACTTAAAATGGGGAGTTTGTAATTTTACATTCACCCCAAGACTTAAGGAATCTCACTTAAGGATCTGTCAATCTGGCACCTTCCTCTTCAGAATTCTTAGGGAACTATATCCATAACCTCATGCCCTGTTAGAGAATTCACAGGGACAAGTAGAGTTGGGAGTTCTCTGGGATGTTGTAGGGATCAAAACTTCTCTTGGTCCTCTCTTTCATGGTTACCTGGAGAGTGCTGGATTTTGGACTCCCTCTCTCAGGCTAGCCTACACAGCCAAACAGACACTACAGAAAAGGCAATCAACCAGAAACTTAGAAGCATAAGACTGGGGAATAGGGTTGATGCAGGGAACTAAATTCAAGAATGTAAAGTTATCATGGGACAACTTCCTCCTGCCATTACCAATCTTTTTTTTTTTTTTTTTAAGTTTTAGTGTTTTATTTATTTCTGAGAGAGAGAGAGAGAGAGCAGGGGAGGTCAGAGAGGGAGGCACAGAATCTGAAGCAGGCTCCAGGCTCTGAGCTAGCTGTCAGCACAGAGCCCGACGTGGGGCTCGAACCCACGAACCATGAGATCATGACCTGAGCCGAAGTCGGACGCTCAACCGACTGAGCCACCCAGGTGCCCCACCATTACCAATCTGAATTCAATATGAAACACAGTGTTTGATTGGACATTGGTATCATAGTTGAAAAAAGGGAAAGATCCAAGAGAAACTTAATTCATACTGGCAATTTCTCTTTCTCTCTCTTACATTTTTTGTTCTCCCTTTAAAGAAAACATTGCTTACCAATTTTCCTTTGTTATTGTTTCAAATTACAAAAGTATTCATTGTGACAAGAATTCAACAGTGTGTTGCAGGAATGTAAACTGGTGCAGTCCCTTTGGAAAACAGTGTGGAGGTTCCTCAGAAAATTAACACTAGAACTCCCCATGACCCAGAAATAGCACTGCTAGGAATTTACTCAAGGGATACAGGAGTGCTGATGCATAGGGGCACATGTACCCTAATGTTCATAGCAGCACTCTCAACAATAACCAAAACATGGAAAGAGCCTAAGTGTCCATTAGCGGACGAATGGATCAAGAAGATGTGGTTTATCTATACCATGGAATACTACATGGCAATGAGAAAGAATGAAATCTGGCCATGTGTAGCAACATGGATGGACCTTGAGGGTGTTATGCTGAGTGAAATAAGTCAGCCAGAGAAGGACAGATACCATATGTTTGCATGTATAGGTGGATTAGGAGGAACTTAACGGAGGACCATGGGGGAGGAGAAGGGGAAAAATAGTTGGAGAGAGGGAGGGAGGCCAACCATGAGAGACTCTTGAATGCTGAGGACAAATTGAGGGCTGCTGGGGGTGGGGGAAGGAGTAGAGGGGGATGGGCATGGAGGAGGGCACTTGTGGGGATGAGCACTGGGTGTTACATGGAAACCAACTTGACAATAAACTATTTTAAAAAAAATAATTCAACAGTGTAAAAGCATATAATGTAAAAAGTTAATTTCTTCCCTCCTCTTTTTTCTGCCTTTCTCTTTTTTCCAGCCTCTCTTGGTTCCAGCTTAATGCTGAGCTTACCCACATTCTTATTCCCTAGTCTTTTTCCCCATCTCCTTCCATAAAAGTTCTAAACAATCTTCAAAATAAGCCAAGGCTTTCAAAAAGCCAAGGCTACTTGTGTTTGCATAAAGCACCTGCTAGTAACCACTTATGCCACTCACTGCCTTGATGTACTACCTATCCTCTTCCCATTGCAAAAGTCCCTGCCAGCAGCAGTTTTACAAGGATATAATTACAGCATCTGGCTGAACCATGACATTTTCACACTAACCTAACCACATAAAACTATTTCTGGCAGACTTCCTAACATCTCAGTTTAAAAAATACAACCTTAGCACTTGTTGAGTTATAATTTGAAGTGGAATATTATTGCATGGAAGACTGCTAATAAGACGTTTTTGGCAATCAACTTTGAGGAAAAAACTTTTCTAACTCTACTCCATCCCCCATTAGCTGGCATTTAAAGCAGGATAGCTCTGAATGGTCAATCATCTACACAAGGCATTCCTTTGTTCCTTTACTTCACAGTTAAAGGAGTTAATATACTTTTGTTAAGCAAACATGCCTCAGGCTTTGGAGTAAGTTATAACCCTCCTATTACTCAAGTATATAAGTAACAAAGGAGAAGTGGTTCAGCTTATGAATTCTTGAGCCATACTTCCTGCCTTTCTATCTGCTTGCTTGTCTACTTGTTTACTAAATCCCAGAACTATCACTTACAAGACAGCTAACCTCAGTGTGGTCAATTTTTTCATCATTAAAGTGGTGATGATTGAGGCAGTATGTACCTCAGGGGAGTGTTGTGAGGGTTCCATGTGTTAATATATGGAAAACACTTAAAACAGAGCCTGGTTCAAAGTAAGTCCCATACAAGTATCAGCAATTATAGTGATTAAAGATCAGATATTAAATAGAAAATATCTAGTATCTTATATTTGGCAGAGGGACCAGAGAGTCTTTTATATGGCCATGGTCTATATAGAATATAAAAGTGTAAAACAGTCATTGACTGGGCAAGAAAGGATCACACTATTATCCCCACACAGCCAGGAACAAGGGCAAAGGTTGTAAACACTACTAATTTATTTGGTGTCTCCTGATAATAGTGCATTCACTCTTCCCATCCTCACTCCACCTGATGATTTGCAGGGCTATAGTGAAGACAGAATTCCCGGCAATGGAACAGATGAAACAGGCCTAACAGAATGTTTATAACTCCTCCAAATACTTCAATACTTCAATCCATCTCCCAGTTGAATCTCAACACATTCTCCCCAGTATATTCTACCACTAAACTAACATGCCCTCCTATTCTCTCAGACTGACAGGTACTTCCTATCTTGCTTAAGTCTTGACTCTCAGTCTGAGCTCTTGCATTATGGCCCATCAATAATAGCTTCAATTCCCCGAGAGCTTATTGTCATTTTAACTCACATCCCTCTGTCACTCCCCAGCCCTGGATCAATTTTCTTTGTTGTTGCCAAGGGACTCCCATACTCCACCACTGCTGCAGTTACTGCCACTGGAGAAAATCCTGATAATGGGGTGCTTGGGACTTTATTTACATATTCATGAGCCCAACATTCAGCTGGGCTCTTTCTCATCCTATAAACATTTTACTTTGTCCTAATCATCTCTTCATACTGCGGTCTATGGAAGAACAGAGCACTTGGGATTTTACAAATGAAAAATCCCATCCCATTATGATGGCATTGTAATTATTTGCATAACTTGATCCAAGTGGTATGCTACTAAATTAGATGCCTCCTCACTGATGTTAACACACGGATAATTTTGTATCTATTCTTCTACCTTAGTCTTGTGTAGAATAATATTTTTGAAATATTGACCTATATTCCTATAGCTTTTCTTGGTATTTCACTCTTGTGCTTTCCTGCCATTCATGTGGATATCCGTGCTTCAATGAAGGTTTGTAGCAGGGTTTCCTGATTTTTGTGTTTCCATAAAAACATGAGCCCATTATTCTTGGAGCCTCTGAGGCAAACAACAAGAATAATAGAAAGATTTTTCCAAGATTAGAGAAAAATCCTTCCCTAGCCCAGTGGAGAGGAAAGAAGGTAAGGAAGTAATAAGAGCAGAGATTCTAGAGAGGAAATTAATGCAGGTTGTGCAAAGGTGGATGAATACCTGGACAATCTTACAGAGTTCCTGTACTTTGGCATGGAAAGGAAGCATCTGACAGAAGTTTTAGAGCTGAAAGGGTCATCAGACAGGAATGGAGGGACATTCAGTAGCAATCTCCAAGAACCAATGACCAGGACCTGTGAGACCTATGACTCAAGGACCAGATGTCCACCCACTTCCAACCAATATCTTTGCTCCCTTCTCCTTTTAGCACTGAAATTTAAACACAACCTTGATAGAAAGAAAGAACCCAAACTCTGGTGATTAAATTTTGCCACTCCAGGGAAGTGATAGGCTCAAAATAGAAATTAAGTTGAATTAGTAAAAAGGCTTTTATTTATTGCTCTTTAAAATATATTCTTGGAGAGAGGGCAAGATGGCGGAGAAGTAAGGAGCTC
>NW_024082746.1:10314-99968 GCF_003009895.1 Hyaena hyaena | reverse complement strand
TTTTCCTTTCTGCCCTCTTTGTCTTGCTTTCTCGCCAACCTTCTCTCCCACCCCTGCTATTTGCCTCTGCCTTGTATTACAGAGTTAAAGTGTGTTACTTCACACCCTACATCCCTAGAGGATCATCTCTAAAGCTGACATTATTTATATAATATTTGTATTATTCGTATTATTCTTAAAGGCTCATCTCTAATATTGGTGTTCACCCGTACCCTTTTTTTAAAAAAATTTTAACGTTTTATTATTTCTGAGAGAGAGAAAGAGAGAGAGAGAGAGAGAGAGAGAGAGACAGCATGAGCAAGGGAGGGTTAGAGAGAGAGGGAAACACAGAATCTGAAACAGGGTCCAGGCTCTGAGCTAGCTGTCAGCACAGAGCCTGACGCGGAGCTCAAACCCATGAACAGTGAGATCGTGACCTGAGCCGAAGTCGGATGCTCAACCGACTGAACTACCCTGGCGCCCCTCACCTGTACTCTTAAAAAGAGTCCCTTTGTCTCCCCAATTTCCCCCACTCAGTTTTATATGGGTTCTGGGGCTCTCCCTATTTTGTTTGCGCCCTTATAAAATTTTGGCACCTATGTTGTGTTCCAAGAAACTTGCCTGGCCTGTGCTGCCACTTTGAGTTCTGATGTGCTGTGATCCCTTGAATGTTTTTGATTACAGTTTCTTTTCTGGACTTTGGCTTTCATCTACAGCTTCCATCCTCTCTCCTGTTCTTTGCTTCGGTAGCTACAGTCTGGGGCCATATTTTTTAATAACGTTAGGCTAAAGAACTACCATAGGTGGTCCTCAAAATTAGCCCCTAAATGCTTTGGAAGCCAAAATGAAGGGTAGAAAGAAGACAACTGCACAGAAGAGTTAATCAAACAAATGTAGTCATGTTGGTGTACAGTGAGTTTAGTTCATTACCTTCTGCTCACTACTATGTCAGCTGGAAACTATGTATATGCCTCCTAAAGAAAGACAACTGCAAGCCTATAAAACACTAGGCATTAATGTGCAGCTGGAACAGATTTAATGGAGAAACTCATAATATTCTCTCCATACTAGGCTCTATGAGATTATCCAAAAAATAATTACAGAGAAAACAAAGCACTTTAGTTTATCTTCAGGGATTATTATGGAAAATTTTTTCAATTCTATGATTTGGACTTTTTCACTAGAGGTATTTTATTTTGGTTTAAAAAAGTAACTGGAGTCAAATATTTCTTTTTAATGCTAAAATTTTCCAAAACACTAAGCCTTTCCAAGTATAAATTTCATTAGGGACCAAACAAGAAACTGAGCACTTATTTCACTGAAATTTTTCTCCTTCCCACTGACACTAAAAGGATAATTTAGGTTAAAAACAAACACTTAGAAAAATGAAGTAGCTTGGAAGGTGCACTTTGAAGCTTTGCTCACAGAGTTGAGGCAGAGATTTGTCAGTATCTGGTTGATTTTATTAACACTGAACAATCTTGAAGTGGGAACCAGCATTCACATAATACCCTGTGGTTAGGAAATGAGTAAAGCAAGGCCCTATGAAGGTATTTATGGGGAAAAAATACAAATTATATTTTAGAGAAAACTTTATTTATCATCGTAAGAAAAATCAGAATTTTCTATCATTTAATATCACTTTTAGGGGTGTGTGGGTGGCTCAGTCCATTAAGCATCCAACTTCGGCTCAGATCATAATCTCACGGTTCGTGGGTTCGAGCCCCGCATCGGGCTCTGTGCTGACAGCTAGCTCAGAGCTTGGAGCCGGTTTCAGATTCTGTATCTCCCTCTCTCTCTGACCCTCCCCTGCTCATGCTGTCTCTCTCTCAGAAATAAATAAAAAACGCTAAAAAAATATCACTTTTATTTTGAATTCCATATAGGGGCAGCAGTCAGAAAGCTTTTTAGGGACAAGGTTCCTAACAGTTTTATTTTAAATCAGCCCACAAGTGTAAACACAAGCTAAGTAAAACTTAACCTTTCAATTTTTGATTCATAAAAATTTAAATTAAAAATCATCCAGTTAAAAGCCTCACATTTCAAATTTTTCTCTTCCAATTACAATATAACTCAATAAGCACAGCTCTTTGGAAATACTTCTGTTACACGACGAAACAAATACTGGTATTAAGGTTTGCTTTATTAATAACTTTAATCCTACTGAGTATCTGAGATCACATTTTCAAATTGCTATATGGTTTTTTCTTCAAAAAGTAAAGCCATGATATGAACCAACTTTATTACTATCCAGTTTAAGAAAAGAGATGGGAATTCAAAGGTGAACTGACTAAAATCCACACCATGTAGGCCCATGACCAAACTAGGAATTCAAAGGACCTTCTCAAAACCTGAAGCATTTAAAAACATTATCAGTGTGGGGCACCTGGGTGGTTCAGTCAGTTAAGCATCCAACCTCAGCTCTGGTCATCATCTCACAGTTCATGAGTTCAAGTCCCACACTGGGCTCTCCACTACAGTGAGGAGCTTGCTTGGGATTCTCTCTTTCCCTCTCTCTGTCCCTGCCCAACTCATGCTTTCTCTCTCTCTCTCTCTCTCTCTCTCTCTCTCTCTTTCAGAAAATAAAATAAACTAAGGAAAATTAAATAAAAACATTATCAGTGTATATAAATAATGAATTTCTGTTACCAGAGGTGTAATCCAAGTAGAAAACGTTCCAAGAGGCTATATTGGAAGAATGTGAAATGAGATATCCAAATAGGTTTATGGTGCATTATCAGTACATTAAAACTGTTCAGTCCTCAACGTTTTCTCACAAAAGAATAGAGAATCCAGAGGAGATAGGAAGATGGTGGCAGAATAATAAGACCCTAGTGTCTCCTCGTCCCACCAATACAAGTAGACAAATATCAAATCATCCTAAATACCCCAGAAATCAACCTGAAGACTAAAAGAACAAACTCCACACCTAAAAGGAGAGAAGAGAACATCCTGGAAAAGGTAGGAAGGGCAGAGACATGGTTTAGGGGAGAAACAGATATGATGCTGGGGAGGGGAGGAAGCCATGGCCACAGACAAGGGTGAGAGAGGGAGGAACACACAGGGACATGCACAAGGAGATTATTTCCCCAATGCCATTGGCTTGAAAAAGGAGAGGGGCTGAATTTCAGGAGTTCTTGAAACCAGTGGGGCTTAAAGCCTGGAGTTTTGAAGGTCAGTGGGCTTGGCTGGGATAAAGCCTGGAGGGCACTGCTCTGCTCCGAGAGGGAAGGCAGGCGAACAATCCACAGCCATAGTGATTTGAAGAGCAGATGAGGGCACACAGTGGGGACCTTATTTGCTCTTCTCAGAGTTTGTCTTGGAGAGGCAGCTTTCACTGAGAGACATCTCTGAGATAAAAGGAGCTGCCTGGTGTCATTCTCCACCGCCCCTCATCAGTACCTCCAAAACCAAGGGCACACTGTATACACTGTATGTTAGTCAACTCACAATAAATTATATTAAAAAAGAAAAAATAAACACTAAAAAAAATAAAATATTTATGCACCCAACATGAAACACCAAAATATATAAAGCAATAATACACATAAAGGAACTAATCAATAATAAGAAAATAATAACAGGGGACCTTAACACCCCACTTACATCAATGAACAGACCATCTTAACAGAAAATAAAGAAGGAAACAATGGCTTGGCATGACACACTGGACCAGATGGATTCAACATATATATTCAGAACATCCCATCCTAAAGCAGCACAATACACATTATATTCAATTGCACGTGGAACATTCTCCATAAGAGATCACATAGTAGGCCACAAAACAAGCCACAACAGATACAAGAAGACTGAACTCATACCATGCACCTTTTCAGATCACAATGCTATGAAACTATAAGCCAACCACAAGAAAAAAATGTGGAAAGACCATAAATACATGGAAGGTAAACAACATGCTACTGAACAATGAATCGGCCAATCAGAAAATCAAAGAAAAAAACACATGGAAACAAATGAAAATGAAAACACAATGGTCCAAAATCTCTGGGATGCAGTAAAAACTGTCCTAAGAGGAAAGTATATGGCAATACAGGTCTACTTCAAGAAGCAAGAAAAATCTCAAATAAACAACCTAATCTGAAACCAAAAAGAGCTAGCAAAAGGACAACAAACGAAGCCTAAAGCCAACAGAAGGAAAATAATAACAATTAGAACACAAGTAAATGACATAGAAACTAAAAATAACAATAACAACAAGAACAGATGAACGAAACAAGGAGGTAGTCATTTAAAAAAAATAATAAAGCTGATAAACCTCTAGCCAGACTTATCAAAATGAAGAGGAAGGACCCAAATAAATAAAATAGTAAATGAGAGAGGAGAAATAATAACTGACACCAAGGAAATACAGTTATAAGAGAATTTAATAAAAACTATATGCCAACAAATTGGACAACCTAGAAGAGACAGATAAATTCCTAGAAACATAAACTATCAAAACTGAAACAGGAAGAAATACAAAATGTGAATAGACTGATTTTCAGCCATGAAACTTAATCAGGAATCAAGAGACTCCCAACAAACAAAAGTCCAGGATGAGATGGTTTCACAGGCAAATTCTACCAACCATTTAAAAAAGAGTTGATATCTACTCTTCTCAAACTGTTCCAAGAAATAGAAAAGGAAGGAAAACTTCCAAATTCATTCTATAAGGCCAGTATTACCCTGATACCAAAATCAGATAAAGACACCACAAATAAAGAGAACAACAGGCCACGATCTTTGATGTACACGGATGGAAAAATCCTCAACAAAATACTAGCAAACCAAATCCAACAATACATTTTAAAGATCATTCACAGAGAGAAGGGTGATTTATTCCTGGGTTTCAACGGTGGTTCAATACTCACAAATCAAAAAATATGATCATCACACTAATAAAAGAAAGGATAAGAACCACATGATCATTTCAATAGATGCAGTAAAAGCATTTGACAAAGTAAAACATCCATTCATGATAGAAACTCTCAACAAAGTACGTTTAGGGGGAGTATACCCCAACATAATAAAAGCCATATATGAAAAACGCATAGTTAATATCATCCTCCATGAGACCTTTTCATCTATGATCAGGAATAAGACAGGAGGGTCACTCTCATCACTATTATTCAAGTACTGAAAGTCCACAGCAGTCAGACATCACAAGGAAATAAAAGGCATCTAAATCAGCAAAGAAGAAGTCAAATTTTGACTATTCTCACATGACTGATACTCAATATAGAAAACCCTAATGGCATCTGGGTGGCTCGATTGGTTAAATGTCTGACTCTTGATTTGGGCCCAGGTCATGATCTCACAGTTCCTGAGTTCGAGCTCCACATCAGGTTCTGAGCTGGCAGTGCAGAGCCTGCTTGGGATTCTCTCTCTTCCACTCTCTCTCTGCCTCTGTCTCTCTTTCTCTCTCAGAAATAAATGAACATTAAAAAAGAAAAGAGAAAACCATAAAGACTCCACCAAAAAACTGCTAGAACTGATTAGCAAATTCAGTAAAGTCACAGGACACAAAATCAATGTGTATAAATCTGTTGCATTGCACTACACCAATAACGCAGTAGCAGAAAAAGAAGTTAAGGAATTAATCCCATTTAAGATTGCAACAAAACTGGGGCGCCTGGGTGGCTCAGTCAGTTAAGCGACCAACTTTGGTTCAGGTCATGATCTCATGGTTCCTGAGTTTGAGCACCGTCTGGGGTTCTGGGCTGACAGCTCAGAGCATGGAGCCCATTTCGGATTCTGTGTCTCCCTCTCTCTGCCCCTCCCTTGTTCATGTTCTGTCTCTCTTTTCTTCAAAAAAAAATTATTTATTTAAAAAAACTTTTATGTTTTATTTATTATTGAGACAGAGAGAAACTGAGCATGAGCGGGGGAGGATCAGAGAGAGAGGGCGACAAAGAATCCAATGCAGATTCCAGGCTCTGAGCTGTCAGCACAGAGCCTGATGTGGGGCTCAAACTCAAGAACTGTGAGATTGTGACCTGAGCCGAAGTTGGCTGCTTAACCGACTTAGCCACCCAGGCGCCCCCCCCAATTTTTTTTTAATTGCAACAAAACCAATACGGTATCCAGTGATAAACCTAACCAAAGAAGTGAAAGACCTATACTCTGAAAGCTATAAAACTCTGATGAAAGAAATTGAAAATGACACATAGAAATGGAAAGACATTCCATGATCGTGGATTGGAAGAACATTGTTAAAATGATGTGTTTTTTTTTTTTCCCCAAAGCAACCTACAGATTTAATGCAATACCTATGGAAAAAAACAACAGCACTTTTCACAGAGCTAGAAGAATCAATCCCAAAATTGGCATGGAACCACAAAAGACCCCGAAGACCCACAGCAACTTTAAAAAAGAAAAGCAAAGCCACAGGCATCTCAGCTCTGGACTTTAAGCTATATTACAAAACTGTAGTAATCAAAATAGTATGATACTGGCCTAAAAACAGACACAAAGATCAGTAGAACAGAACAGAAAACCCAGAAAGGAACCCACAATTATATGGTCAACTAATCTTCAACAAAACAGAAAAGAATATCTAGTGGGAAAAAGATAGTCTCTTCAACAAATGGTTTTGGGAAAACTGGACAGCAACATGAGAAAGAATGAAACCGGCCATTTTCTGACACCATACACAAAAGAAAATTAGAAATGGAAGAAAGACCTAAATGTGAGCCCTGAAAGCATAAAAATTCTTGAAGAAAAATATTGGCCATAGCAACTTCTTTCTAGAAATGTCCCTGGAGTCAAGGGAAACAGAAGGAAAAATAAACTACTGGGACTATAGCAAAAAAACAAAACAAAACAAAACAAACATGCACAGTGAAGGAAATAATCAACAAAACTAAAAGGCAACCTACAGAATGGGAGAAGATATCTGCAAATGACATATCTGATAAAGGGTTAATATCCAAAATATATGAAGAACTTGCAAAACTCAAGACCCAAAAAAATGAATAATCCAATTAAAAATGGGCAGAAGAGGGGCGCCTGGGTGGCTCAGTCAGTTAAGCATTCCACTTCAGCTCAGGTCATGACCTCACAGGTTCATGAGTTGGCGCCCTACATGGGATGAGCTCGAGCCCCACTCTGGGCTCCGCACTCCACGTGCTATCTCTCTCTTCCTCTGCCCCTCGTTCACTCATGCTCTGTCTCTCTCTCTCTCTCAAAAATATAAATAAATAAATAAATAAAATGGGCAGAAGACAGGAGGAGACATTTTTTTCAAAGAAGATGTATAGATGTGCTAATAGGCATATGAGAAGATGCCCAACATCACTTACCATCAGGCGAATGCCAACCAAAACTACAACAATCTGTCACCTCAAACCTGTCAGAATGACTAAAATCAGCAACACAAGAAACAAGAGGTGTTGGCTAGGATGTGGAGAAAAAGGAGTGGGCACTGTTGGTGGGAATGCAAAGTGGTGCAGCCACTCTGGAAAACAGTAGGATGGTTCCTCAAATAGTTACAAATAGAACTACCCTAGCTCACATTACTAGATAGTTGCCCAAAGAATACAAAAATACATATTGAAAGGGATACATGCACCCCAATGTTTACAGCAGCATTATGTACAATAGCCAAATTATGGGCATAAGTGTTTGTCTACCAACTGATGAATGGATAAAGAAGATGGGGGGGGGCGTATATTTACACACACACACACACATACATGTATATAGTAAATATTATTAAGTCATAAAAAAGAATGAAATCTTGCCATTTGCAACAACATAGACGGACCTAGAGAGTATAATGCTAAGCAAAGTAAGTCAGGCAGAGACAGATACCATATGATTTCACTCATATGTGGGATTTAAGAAACAAAACAGATGAACATGGGGAGAAAAAGGAAAGACAGAGAGGCAAACCAAGAAACAGACTCTGAAGTATAGAGAACAAACTGATGGTTACCAGAAGGGAGGTGGGGGGGAGGGTGAGATAGGTGAAGGGCATTAAGGAGGGCACTTGTCGTGATGAGCACAGGGTGATGTATGGAAGTGTTGAATTACTGTACTGTACACTGGAAACTAATATTCACTGTATGTTAACTGGAATTTATATAAAAACTTTTCAAAAACTTAGAAAAAAAAACAGACCATCAAGTGTTCCAGGATAAGCTATCTAAATTAAATTTTACTCTTGTATTACCCAAATTCAAAAATCTGGCAAATTACCAAAAATGAAACAATTCTCCTTACACCTTACATTGCACCTGATAGTAATGTGTTTCATTCCAAAATAGCCACCTGATTAATTTTGAGAACATAATTAAGAGTTTTATTTCCTTTTTAGTTTGATATATGATGATAGAGTGAGAAGCAACAGTCACTTTTGGTAAGTACTTTAATAACATAATGGATACAGACCAGGAGGGGTCTTCTGAAAAATTCCTACATCACAGTGCTCAGAACCTCATGGCTATATCAAAGTTGTAATAATCTGAGATGCACTTGCATTTTTTTTATACATCTTCTAAAGCCATAAATAGTAGGTAAGATTCTGGAAGAATATAGCACCTTCAACGGATGTTTTTCTGACAGCAGCACTAAGCACGTTTATTCTTTTAAAAAAAGTATCTCAGATATTTACTCAGAGGCACTCAAACATCCCCATTTATTTATACGTCCTGCAGTAGAATACAAAAATTTTCAGAAAACAGTTCTATATTGCTAGGCCTCTCCTTCATCATTTCTTTACCCTTCTTGGCACACTGGCTCCTTTCACAATGTTTAAAATAAAAATAAGAGGGGTAGGCAAAAACTTCACTTGCATGTCATTCCCTACTTCCCGAGAGATGCCTTTTTCTCCATGAGAAAAATATCCCTGTTCTCTTTTTCTTCTATCTCCTAAAAATTGCTCTCCTCACTCATCTCCTTGTTAATAGGATGTTCCTGTAATTGAAAAGAGGAATGACTAAGCCTAGTGACCCGGAGGCTGCCAGCTGGTTCTCTAAGGGGGGTACTGTCAAGGGAAAGAAAAAGCACCAATCCTTTCCTTTCACATTCCCCTCTATAGTTTGAGGGCTTCCTCTTTTTAATTTCCCTCTCCAGATGAAATACTAGATAGTACTTCTTCTTCCTCCATTGTCGGCTTCTGTTGCCTGGTGCTTCTACTTCGGCTGAGGTCAGAGAGATGAATGCCCAGGCTATTCATCTAGTAGAGGGAGCATCAGGTCCCCTCTCGAATGATGATGTTTAATAACTAGGAGTTAAGAGGAAATCTTCTGCTTGGTGCTTTATTAAATATAGTTCATTTTTCATAGTTACCAAACTTAGTCCAACTTAGAAATCTATCAATATTTCTATCCTTATTATCTCCTCTTCCTTTTAACTAATGGGGAAACTACTCCAAACAATTAACTGTTGGAAATTGGCTTTGAGTACGTCTAGTTGCTCTAAGCCTAGTTTCAATTCAATTTTCTCTTCTAATGCTTGATTCTTCTTAAGGCACAGGTCTCTGAACCGGACTGAAATTAACAGCAAGGGACATTACTCTAGAAGTCCATCAGTCTATAAACTCTACCCCTATCTCATTCAGCTATATTCCCGGGGCCTAGTACTGTTCAGGCCTTTGATGAATATAGTTTGAGGAAATAAATAGGTCTTCCTCCAACAAGGCATCAAAAAATTATGCCAAACGGTGTTTGTCTTTATAAGCTCACTACACAGAACTAAATAAAGAACTCTATTTAAACTTCAAGTGATGTTCTATAATAAACTGTGAGGAGTCAGACATTCACAAGTCATTCTGTGTGATTAAGCTATTATTATGATTATAAATGATGTTATTGTGATAAGAAGATATTACTCCCCCACCTAAATGATAATCTACGCCAGGAAATTAGAACAGTCTCTCAAATGAGCTGTTGTTTGCTCATCATTACTGGTGTTCCACACTGGAATGATACCCAACCTCCACTTTCTTGTGGAGGTAGAGTACTATTAGTACTGTGATTTCAATGAATGTTCTGTTCCTAGGAACATGTTCCTAAAAAGCTTACCAGTCAGTTGCTGTGGAGAGTAAATTATATATAATTATTTCCATAAGCATTTATTGACCATCATTTATGTATAAGATAATGTACCACATCCTACTGAATTTACCAACAATTAGGAAAGAAACAGAAGAGTCATTAAAGTAAGAGAAAATCAATCTATCTATGAAAAAAATCACTCCACCTTCTTCAATACATTTTAGAATATCTGTATTCATATTCACTGTTCCAATAGTTCAAAAACTTGTATGAAAGAAAAAAAGACGTAAATTTTGGAAAACTTTACTATTATTTAGAGGAAGTATGCCAGCATGTTTGCATTAATGCAGTAGCTACCTGTAGTTACAGCTAAGTTTAAAGTACTCATCATGCTCTTATTTTAGCTCTTTCATTGCCTCCTAAGGGCTTGGATGTAACCATGTCCTGGAATGACTTCATATCCTAGCAGCAAACATGGCCACCTTCCTGACTGACACAAGAGTCCTTGCTGCTCCTTCCTTTTCATTGTCCTGCTTACCCTACAGAGGTTTTTCGCAGCCTGAGCTCCAGTTGTCTGTTGGCCCAAATTTGACTGGACTTCCTTCAGACTGCATCGCCTTACAGCCTGCCATGAGATTAGTTCCGTTCCAACTATGTAGAAATGGTTTGCTTTTGACACTTGTGTTCTCTGAGGCAGGGCCAGCTTCATGGGAGTGCAATCAATCTGAGCAGTCACACAGGACCCCACACTCAGGCTTCTTGTCACCATCTTGAAATTTTCCATTTACTGCTAAACTTTCATTTTGTAAGTACAGTTCAATGAGACAATGGAGCATGCATACAAGCAGGGGAGATATGTGGAAGAAAGAAAAAGGGGTCCTGCATTTTGATCTTGAAACAGGTTATGTAGTCAAGTCTTGCTCTGAGGAGTAATATCTGAAAATGGGATCCATACTACAATTTCTTTTTAAAAGAAAAAAAACAAAACACTAAACTCCAGAGAACTTGATTTTCAAAACGAGTCTTTGAATAGCCTCAAAAAAGTTTTGCTATGGTGAATCTTAATGATAAATACAGTACCTATCTAGTAGAGCAATTTAATTATCACAGGCTGTATTAATTACCATAATAAACTCCACTCCAATAGGACTCCAGGTAGACAAGTCTTCCAGCCTAAGGCCTCTCCTCATTAAACTGCAATTAGCATGATAAATAGGGAGTGTAATTTTGCTGCAGCCAGCATTATCCCTACTTACTCATGAAGTGACAGGGGAAACCATCAGAGACAAGAATTAAAGATATTTAAATTAAAAAAATGGTAGGGTTTCCTGTTATCCGCCATTAGGCCAACATCTGTGTGCAGGTAAACCTTCCACAATCCAGATGTCAATTATGAAGACCCCAAACAAATCCCGATGTTAACATTGGTTAATGCAATGTGGTAACTAAATGCAATCTGTCCTTGGAAGGTCATAAATTCTGTTAAGAAAGCAAGATGACTATCATCTTAAAGCATTAACTGGAGATCTTACTAAAGAAGATGGCTGCTACAGCTGGTTTCTGAAACATTCACTGTACACTCTTAATCAAGTGATGATATATTTCACACTAGCCAATGCTATAGCTTCAAAAGCATTGCAATACTGCATGTATTAACATGTATTTCATTTAAAATTCATCCTTTAAGAAGGCTTTCATGTATATGACTTTACTGAAATCTAAGGCAAAAAGAAATTACAGTAGTTGATTTTAATCTGTGACGATATGCTGTAACTTACAGCAATCAGATTCCTGGAGAATCTCTGTACCAGTGTAACATACTCACTTTTAACCTGAGTTTCTTTAAATGGGTTTCTGTTCCCTAATATAAAATATTACCTAAGATAAGATGTTTTGAAAATTGCCATTTTAATAAATGAATTAAGAGGAAGGCTACCTTACACAAAATACCATATCATGTTCTGCTAGCATTTTAATTATTGGAAAAGAAGTACCATCTACTATATTTGATTATACAGGGTTAGCTCTATAAAGGATGGTTATTTTTTTCTTTTCTCTTGTCATCCAAATACTCCATCACCTTTAATCAAAGAAGTGAAGTACCTTCTGAAATTCACTGAAAACCCTAAAACATTGCGGAAAGCAACTGAAGAAGACACAAATGGAAAATAACCTGTGATCAGAAGAGTTAATATCATTAAAGTATCCACACTACCCATCACCTATAGATCCCATCATCTATAGATCCAATGAGTTCTCTATCAAAATTCCAATGGGATTTTTAACAGAACTAGAAAAAAATAATCCTACAAGTCATATGGAACCACACTCAGAATGGCCAAAACAATCTTGAGAAAGAAGAAAGCTGGTGGCAACACAAGTCCTGAATTTGAACTCTATTACCAAGCTAGAATGATCAAAACAGTATAGTATTGGCATAAAAGTAGGCACATAGAACAATGGAAGAGAATTGAGCATCTAGAAATAAAGCTATGCCTATATGGTCAGCTAATATTTGACAAGGTACCCATGAATACTCAATGGAAAAAGGATGGTCTCTTCAATAAACGGTATTGGGAAAACTGAAGAGCCACATGCAGAAGAATTACACTGATGAGGGAGTGTGGGGTAAGCTGAAGGCAAAGTACAGGCTAACAGCACCCCCTGTCCCTCCCCCTCCACCCTCACCATGGGACATATATGATATTCCTTGGACACTCCTGGCTACTCAAAAGCAAGAAAGGACAAAAAACATGGTTAAACTGGTAAGAGCCTCCACCAGTTTACCAGAAAAAGGTAATTCCATCAAAGGCCTGAAGTCCAGGAACTCCCTACTATCTTAATGTTAATGCTTTGCTAGAGGGAAAAGCAACCTTGGCCTGACAATAGTTGGGCCTCCAGTACGTCTTTGGCATGTGAAAATCTCTTTGGAAACTTCCTCTTGACTTTATCTCCCTTGACTCCCTGAATGGTCACACTCACACTTGCAGTGCAGCTCTTCATGCCATCAGGTCCTGTCCCTGTGCTGTAATAACATCACCTTTTTTGCACCAGACTTCTTCAAGAATTCTTTCTTGGCATTTGGCTCCAGATCCCACAAACTCCCATCACCCAAAAACTACATCAAAATCAGACCCCTATCTTACACCATTCATAAAAATTAACTCAAGAGAGGTTAAAGCCTTAAATGTAAGACCTGAAAACATAAAACTCCGAGAAAAAAAGGCTTAGGGTAAAAACTCCTTAACACTGGTCTTGGTAACTTTTTTTTTTTTTTTTTGGCGGGGAGGGTGGGGTAGGACACCAAAAGCAGAAGCAGCAAAAGCAAAAATTAACGACTGTGCCTACACCAAACCGAAATACTTCCGTACAGCAAAAACAAAAACAAAAAACCCCCACGATCAACAAAATGAAAAGGCAACCTATAGAATAGGAAAAAATATGTGCAAACCACCTACCAGATAAGGGGTTAATATCTTAAAAATATAAGGAACTCATGCAATTCAATACCAGAGAAACAAACAATATGATTTAAAAATGGTCAGAGAACATGAATAAGCATGTTTCCAAGGAAGACACACCAATGGTAAGTACTTGATAATGTGCTCTACATCACTAAACCTTGGGGAAATATAAATCAAAACCACAATGTATTATCATTTCCTACTTGTTAGGATGTCTATTACCAAAAAGACAAGAGATTATAAATGCTGGTAAGGATGTGGAGAAAACAGAACCCTGATATACTGTCAGTGGAAATGTAAATTGGTGCAGCCTCTCTGGAAAATAATATGTAAAGTCCTCAACAAGTTAAAAATACAACTGTCACATGGACCAGCATTCCCACTTCTGGGCATATATGGAAAGAAGATGAAATCACCATCTCAAAGAGGTCTCTGCACTCCCATGTCCATTGCCACATTATCTATAATTTCCAAGACTGAGAAGCAACCTAGTGTCCATTAGTGAATGAATAAAGAAAATATGATATACACACACAGAGGAATGTTATTCAGCCACAAAAAAAGAGAAGGAAATCCTAGGGTTCCTGGGTGGCTCAGTTGGTTAAGTGTCTGACTCTTGTTTTCTGTTCAGGTCATGATCTCATGGTCTTGAGATCAAGCCCTGCATTGAGCTCTGAGCTGACAGCATGGAGTCTGCTTGGGATTCTCTCTCTCCTTCTCTCTCTCTCTACCCTCCCTTAGTTTCTCTCTCTCTCTCTCTCTTAAAATACATAAACAAACATAAAAAAGGGAAATCCTGCCAGTTCCAACAACAGGCAGGGCATTATGCTAACTAAAATCAGACAGTAAATCAGACAGAGAAAGACAAATATGGTACAATCTCACTTATATGTAGAATCTAAACACAGTGACCTCACAGAAACCGAGAAGAGAATGGTGGTTACAAGGCGCTAAGGAGTGGGGAAATGGGGAGGTTCGTTCAAAGATACCAACTTTCCATTATAAGAGGAGTACATTCCCAGGATCTAAGATATAGCATGGTGACTATAGTTGGCAATACTGTATTGCATACTTGAAGGTTGCTATCAGAGTAGAGCTCGAATGATCTTACCATAACAACAAAAACAAAATGGTAATGATGTGAGGTGATAGAGGTGCTCACCTAACCTTATTGTGCTAAACATTCCATGGTATAGATCTGTATCAAATCAACACACTGTACACCTTAAACTTACATAATGTTATATGTCAATCATATCTCATTAAAGCTGGAAAAAATAATAAGCAGAAAATAACATGCCAGCACTGAATGGAGAGGGCTGTCTCAATTTGGTTGTATTAATTAACCATGAAAGTTTATTCCAGATGTGATAAAGAGTATAGATAAATCGTTCAGATTGTTACGTTCTTTATTCTATATTTTTGGAATGTTTATGCTCTTGAAATTAAAACATGAAAACCTGAGTGTCAGAGACTGTCCTGTCTTGCAATAACTCCAAGTCTGCATGTCTAGCCCTGACATATGTTTCTGACGTCTTCACCCTGTTCCAAGCCCTCGCCCAGGGACACCATGTGCATATGCTTAGAAGCACCATCCAAGCAAGATTTTGCCCTCTCAGTTCATTAAAGAGTTCATCTTAAAGCCTCCTTTTCAAAAGTTATCCCCACTTTGTCATTAAATCCTGTCAATTCTGCCTCTGTGAAATCTATCAAATTCTCGTCCTTTCCACTCTCACAGCCATAGTGTGCACTTACCTCTACAGGTCTTGTTTTAGTTCTGGATATTTGCTCCCCTCATAGAACTGTCATCCTTAGTATTGTTATTAATCTTAATATTACCCCTGTCACTAGATCATTTTTTTGCCCTTAGGAGATGTCCAACTATTTTAATTAAATACAACTTCAAGATTAATGTGTAGTTTAACTGCATGTTTACTTAGATTTTATCAATTACTGCTTGAATATAAAAAAATATTTATCAAATTTGAAAGACCTCCATACGCAGTGATACTATTTCTCACTTTGAGCCTCAACTCCTGAAAGAAAACAGTAAAAAACAATAGTGGGATGAAGAATAACATGATATTTACTATCCATAAGGAACACTTGTTTTGTGCCAGGCACTGTGTTGACTTTAAATACAGTATTTCATAGGGGTACCTGAGTGCCTTAGTTGGTTAAGCGTCTGACTTCAGCTCAGGTCATGATCTCCATTCGTGAGTTTGAGCCCTGCGTCAGACTCTGTGCTAACACCTCAGAGCCTGGAGCCTGCTTCGGATTCTGTGCCTCCCCCCCTCTCTGCCCCTACCCTGCTTGCTCTTGCTCGCGCACGCTCTCTCTCTCTCTGTCTGTCTGACTCGAAAAAAAATAAACATTAAAAAATATATTATTTCATACAATCCTTATAAAAACTCAGTGAAGTAGCTTATCAATCAAATGCACATTTTAACTATACTCTTTCTTCTACACATGAAGAGACATAGTGATGCTTCTAGCTGATATGAAACATCAGACTTTGTCTTGAAAGTTTGCCACTTCTGGTGCTTAATGTCTCTAATCACATACCTCCTAGGATTCTTCTAGCCAGGGCCTTATATCTTTATATCCTGTCCGACTTACTTGGCAAATCTCCTGCCACAGACAAACTGGCTTTCTTTGTGTCTTCGTTCCATGAGCTCTCACATCCTGCCCTTACTCTGGTACCTGGCGACAGGGTTTTAAAAAAAAAGGAAGAAAGAATGAAAGGGAGCATGGTGCCATGCACACAGTGTAACTCAGCCTCTGAGAGTACTGTTTTGCTAAGTGGAACACTTGGCATTACAAGAAATTGGCTACTGTCACACGCTCCTCCCCTTCCACCTCCATAAAGATGATACTTCTACAGAGATGGGTCTCGTGCTCTAGCAGACCCAGAGTGGATTTTTTTTCTTTTTTTCCAATTTGCTTCTTAAATAATTTTTTTCCTTTTTTCTTTTAGAATATGTTAGGAAGCAATTTGAACAGAATAGGTTCAACTATGTCTTGCAGATGTTTCCTTATCGTCTCAAATGCATCGTGCCCATCCATCTTCAATATCTTCAAACTGTCACTACATCATCAGGGGACAACAGTTAGTACTGACTCAGGAGCACAACCACACTGGAAAAGCCAATCGGGTGAAAAGGGAAGAAACTATGGACTGTGGCTGTCTGCTAGACTTCCTTCTTAACGTTCTTCAAACAAACTTTGATCGGATTCTTTGAGCCCCTAGCGTAAGGGTACACATTATCCTTAATTTTCCATTCATTGCTCTTCACAATTTACCCACCAAGAACACTGAACTACTTGTAGTTTTTCTAACATGCCAAGCTACTTTACCTTTTGGTATTTCTGCATGGACTGCTTCCTCTTTCTAGAATTTTTGTAGCCCCTTCTCCCATCTGACAAAACCTTGCGCTAGGTTAAGGCCCTATTAATCTATGCCAACCTGGGAATTGAATCACTTTTTCAGTGGTTACCTTGTACATTTCGTACTAGTATCTACATTTACCACACAGGTCAGAACTGTCCTTTTTTGTGTTTACATTTCTAACCCACACCTAGCGTAATTTCCGAGTACTGGGTAGTTTCAAAATTTATTAAAACTTGGCTGTTGAATATTAACCAACAAAGCGTCAGCTTGCATTACTTTTAAGTTGTAGGCTTTTCTTTTTCTGTGCTGGATAATATAGAAGGTTTTTCAATGCATATGACCTAGGGGAACTAAAGGACTCCACAGGGGCGCCTGGGTGGCTCAGTCAGGTAAGCATCTGAATCCTGCTTTCAGCTCAGGTCATGATCTCACAGTTCCTGGGCTCGAAGTGTGCCTCGGGCTCTGCTTGGGATTCTCTCTCTCCCTCTCTCTCTGCCCCTAACCTGCTCATGCTCTCTCTCTCTCTCAAAATGGATAAAAATTTTTTTGTAAAAAAAATTAATAAAGGACTCCATAAAAATGTGCTTTTTGCTCCTTTTCCTGCTTCTATTCTGGCCAGGCACTGCACCTCCAGCCCGCTTTCCACATGTCTTGTAATTCAAATAGCATATGACCCCTTTATAAGGGACAAGGAGTTAATGATTTCTCTAGCATGGAGCACATCTAAGTAAAGGCCTGGTGAGAATGACCTGATGAGGCCATCATAAGCATATTCCAGACCACGGGGACTAGATGTCTCGATCCCAAGGACCCATGGCTCCAAGGAATAATACCTGGGCCCTTGTGTTTGTTCTGACCAGTTCGTGGATGCCCGAGAGGACATGTACACCAGACCCGGATCCCCATTAAAAACCCCAAGACCCTGAGCAAAATAAGACTCATGCTCCTTTCCTTTCTGAGTCTCCCAGATACTCCATCTTTATTCGCTCTCTCTATAATTTCAGTAAACTCTGCTCTCACTTTCTGCTGGATCCCATTTGCTGTCCATGCTGTACGAAGCCAAGGATCCTCTTGGCTGGTCCTGCAGGACCTCCTTCCAGTCCTCAGACCAGGCCTGCTGGCATCACAGACACCGTTTCCCCTCCACCAGCTACGCACATCAGCACTCAAGTATGTGCAATGTCCAAGAAGACTGGTGATGGGTAATTACTCTTGTCAGGTGCATTCGCCTAGCATCAAAACCAGGCCCTTTAGAGCACATATTCCCATAAATGACAACTGAAGTCAAACTCTCTATCTCCCTAAATAGATGGAAGCATTTCCCACCCTTCAAACATTCTTTTCTCTCCTCTAAGGTTATGTCAAAAATCATCATGATTAATAGTCAACATGTCCACTCTACTCAGTGAAACTTCTGAGGAATCTGTTAGATTTCTTTTAGAATTCTAGAGGAAATAAACTCCTTCCACAGTAACTACATAGCTCCAAAGAAATCTTGGAGGAAGATGTATCTCTCTTTAGCAGATATCTACGAAAATTATCATTATTATCATCCCATATTAAGTCCTTTGTGATCAATGTCCTTTGTTTGAATATGAAATCACTCACTCCATTTTGAAGTCTGTCCTACAAAGTCTTTCTATGTGAGCAAAAAGACTTAACTATGCCTCACTCAGGAGGTTGTATGTGTATATATTGATATATTTCATTGTGGTTTTTTCCTTATTTATCATTGTTTATAAAATAAAAGATAATTTATATCATTTATATATGACATATGTACATCATATATTACATGCATACTATAAACATATATTATACATACATATCACAGTGCAACTGTTATTTGAAAAGAGGAAATAAAAATATGAAGTCACCTTGGCTCCTATGGCCAACCCAGTAGTCTTGAAACTTGAGCAAATGCCCTTAGCCCTGGTGATTAATTAACCTTTATTTCTTTCCTAGAAAGAAGAGAACACTCCTGCACTTATGAAACAGAAACCAAACCCCTTGAACAACACCTGAGCATGGAGATCGTGTCTGTAGCTGGCACTATCAAGTCTGCACATAATCAAGAAATGTTATGGACCACAGAGCTACCTTTCCTGATTAACTGCCCTAAATCTATTTGAAAATCCCAGAGCCAGGGATGTCTGGGTGGCTCAGTCAGTTAAGTGTCCAATTCTTGATTGTGGCTCAGTTCATGATCACATGGCTTACAAATTCGAATCCCAAGTTGGGCTCTGTGCTGACAGCATAGAGCCTGCTTGGGATTATCTCTCTCCCTCTCTCTCTGCCCTACCCCAACTTGCACACATGCATGCACTTGTTTGCTCTTTCTCTCTCAAAAATAAACAAACATTTAAAAAATAAAATAAAAATACCTGGGCCAGGCAGAAACCTCAGAGCTGCCTTTTGGACAAGAGTATATTTTCTCCCCAGGTGGCTGGCCTCCTGAATAAAGCTCTTTTTCCTGTCCAATCAATACCTGTCTATTGAGTATTGGCTTTTGGAGCGATGGGCAGTCAAACCTGGGTTTTGGCAACGCATACACTTTATTATTTTTTAATTTTTTAAGTTTATTTATTTACTGAGAGAGAGTAAATGAGAGAGAGTGAGCATGGATGGAGGGCAGAGAGAGAGGGAAACAGAGAGAGATCCCAAGCAGGCTGCACTGTCAGCAGAGAGCCCGATGTGGGGTTCGAACTCACCAACTGACCCAAGCTGAAACCAAGAGTTGGCCATTTAAACGACTGAACCACCCAGGCGCCCCACAAATATACTTTAATATAAATTAAATTATTTAATATAAATAACTATTAAGTAGGTATAAAAATTGTTAACTTCCTGAAAGGACTTAAAGAAAATTTTAAGACATCACAGCAGCAGAAACTTCCAGAAACTCTTAGCAGTCATAGAGCTGGAGGAACAAAGAGGTTAGAGGGGTCCTGGGTGGCTCAGTCAATTAAACATACAACTTTGGCTCAGGTCATGATCTCACGGTTCCTAGGTTTGAACCTTGCATCAGGCTCTGTGCTTAACAGCGCAGAGCCTGGAGCCTGCTTCAGATTCTGTGTCTCCCTCTCTCTCCCCCCCCCCCCCCCCCCCCACCTACTCACACTCTGTCTCTCTCAAAAATAAACTTTTTTTTTTTTTAAAGAGAAGTTAGAACAGTGAAAACAGGTACGTAGCTGAGGGAGCCTGCAGGGGGCAGAGGACTGGAATGGCCCGGTTGGTGTTGGTGTCTCCAACAGCTGTATGGTGAGGCTGGCTGTATGCAAATGGTAGAAAAACTGCAAAATGCTCTGGGCTGTTCCCATATGAAGGAACTGCTTGCTGTGCTTGGGTTGTTGTGCTGATGCTGACACTTTGCTCTCTACCTCCTCCTCCCTCACTCTTTCCCTTGTCCCCTCCCCCTCCCTCTCTCATATCCCTGTGAGCAGAGAAAAACTAGGAGCAAGTGGCAAAGTAGCACTGTTTTGCAGAGGCCCAGCCCTGGGTAGGAGAGGAGAGCACAGAAGAGGCGGGTTTGTGACTGATGGTAACTTGATTATGGGTATGCTTCCTCTTCTCAGGCAGACAGTGACGTTCCGCAGACTATTTTGGTAAAACACTTCTGTACATCAAAGACTTTCAATAGGTTCAACATTAATATAAGATCTCCTTTTCCATATTTAACCTAGAATGTTCTTCCTGAAAAGGAAATATTATTAGCCTTGGAAAATCATATATATATACTATATATAAAAGAAGACTTTCAATAGGCCATATTTAAAGTAAAGGATGTCATTTTCTTACATATTTCAATTCCCATTTCCTTTCTCCTTCTTTTCCCTTTCTTTCCTTCTCTCTGATTCATTGCATGAAGGGGGACTGCTTGCTATATGTCCCAGGTATAAATGTTATCCATCTCTCAGGTGAGAATGAGCAGGAGGACTTTGCAAAAAGAAAAGAGTGAATAGCAAGTTGGGAAAGAGGTGATAGACAGTTACCATGTCAATTCTGCTGAAAAGCAAATCTTTAGACTATGAAATGCTTTCTAGAATTCTCTAAAGTCTCTGTAAGATATGTCATAGACACACCTGGGTGGCTCAGTTGGCTAAGCGTCCCACTTTGGCTCAGGTCATGATCTCACTGTTCTTGAGTATGAGTCCCGTGCCGTGCTCTGTGCTGACAGCTCAGAGCTGGAGCCTCCTTCCAATTCTGTATCTCTCTCTCCTTCTGACTCTCCCCTGCTTACACTCTGTCTCTTGCTCTCTCTCAAAAATAAATTAAAAATTAAAAAGGTGTGGCATAATTAAGGGAAAAGGAAAGATTTATCTTTATAAAATGGGAAGACTGATATTTGGGCTATTAATTAAAGAGTACTTCCTGCTGTAAGAGCAGATGCTACTATGCGAGAAATAAATGAAAATTAACATTCACCTTTATAACATCAACAAACTAGTATTTATTTGGAGCAGGAAAATATTTCCTTACATTCTCCTAATCAATTTCACACAGGAATGTTTCAACTATACAGAAGCACGATACTTTAAAAGGCAAATTGAATAAGGGCTGAAAATCAGCATGTTGTGGTTACTGTGATTTCTCAAATCTGCAATCACATGCAGAAGAGAGTGCTAAATGTGAACCCTTCTCTCCTGCCTGTTGTCATCCATTCCTCTACTATTTAGAAGCTGACAGACAGGAAGTATCTACTCAACAGAGCAACAGCAAATGACAGATTGACTAGAAATGAGTTTCTCTCATTTGCCAAAAAAGGTTTAGAAAATGCACCATATTTCCATGTAATGTCAGAGCAGCAGGTGAGTCTAGAAAATAATTGTGTATTTTGATTCCAGATAGAATTCCATTTTATACTAGATTACCACCCTTCCAAAGATGACCCCCCAAAAGTACGTAAGTAATCATTTTTCTTCTTCCCCTCTTTTCCTGTCTTGCTAAATTTTATGACTGCTCCTTAACATTCCACTACAAGTATTGCCAATTTTATAGGTCTATAAATCCACAAAAAAAAGATGCACCATCCAATAGCAAAATGGGCAAATATTTAAAACGACATGAAAAGAGATATCTAAAGAGCCAATAAATACATGGAAAAGTGTTTCACCTCATTAGTCATCAGAGAAATGCAAATTAAAACCATACTAAAATATCACTTTGTAAGCAAAAGAATGACATATTTAAAACTGAAATATAAAATAAAAGATTATGGGATATAGAGCAGGTAAGATTTCCATTAACTCTTGGTAAGAGTATGTGTAAATACACTCAACTACTCGGTAAAACTGATTGTCATTGTCTACGCAAGACTCAGGCATATATAATGATACTTCCAACTAAATACATGCCAAAATATCCATGTACAAGAGTGGTAACAGCAGCTTCGTTTTTAACAATAAAAAGTAGAAACTTAAATGCCATGCTACAGGGGTGCCTGGGTGGCTCAGTAGGTTGGGCGTCCAACTTCGGCTCAGGTCATGATCTCTTGGTTCGTGGGTTCAAGCCCCGTGTCAGGCTCTATGTTGACAGCTAGCTTAGAGCCTGGAGCCTGCTTCAGATTGTTCTCCCTCTCTCTCTGACCCTCCCCTGCTCACGCTGTCTCTCTCTCTCTCAGAAATAAATAAAACATTAAAAAAAATTTAAATGTCCTGCCAGAGCAGAATGCATAAATAATTGCCCCAGGATCAAACAATGGAGTATAATACTGAAATGCAAATTAATTGGAATACTGCCATACGTAACAAAATACATGAATCTCAGAATATAATGCTGTGGGGAAAAGCCAGGCGCAAATAACATATACTCTATTAATTTATTTATATAAAATCCAAAACGGCAAAACTATCCCTTGATATTATGAGTCAGGACAGTGGTTATCTTTGGTCAGGAAGTGGTGGTGATCAAAAGGGGCAATGTGGGGCACCTGGGTGGCTCAGTTGGTTGAGTGTCAGACTCCTGATTTCAGCTGAGATCATGATCCCATGGTCGTGGGGATGGAGCATGCCATCAGGCTCTGGGCTGAGTGTGGAACCTGCTCAAAGATTCCCTCTCTCTCCCTGCTTCCACCCCTCCTTCTCTCCCTCTGCCCCTCCCCTGCTTGTACTCCCTCTCTTTCTCTCTCAAAAAAACAGGGGGGAGCAACATAGGAGACATTTAGAGGGCTATTCAGAGTCTGTTTCTTATTCTGGGTGACCTGGTTACACAGGTTTGTTCACTTTGTAAAACTTATTGAGTTGAACATTTAAATTTCATTCTATATGTATGTTATACATCAATTTAAAAGTTTATATCTGTAGCCTTGTTATTTAAGAAAATCAGAAGGACTTGTGATACTGGGCTCTAATCTAGAAAAAATAGCAGATGGCCACTAAAGATAAAAAGCTTGTAACATGTAGGGGCGCCTGGGTGGCTTAGTCGGTTAAGCGTCCGGCTTTCGCGTAGGTCATGATCTCGCGGTTCGTGGGTTCGAGCCCTGCGTCGGGCTCTGTGCTGACTGCCAGCTCAGAGCCTGGAGCCTATTTCAGTCTGTGACTCCCTCTCTCTCTGACCCTCCCCTGCTCACACTGTCTCTCTCTCTCTCCTAGAAATAAAAAAAAAAAAAAGCTTGTAATATGTAGTATTATGATCACTGTTTTGCAAATGTGGAAATTGTGGTGATAAGGCCACATAGCTGATAAGTGGAAAAATTGAACCCAGATCTGTCTGCCTCCTAATAATTATGCAATCATACCACCTCCTAGGCCAATCTTCAGGAACATTCTCTGGAAATCAAGACTAGATCTTTACTAGCCAATGCATGTTCCTGATACCAGATAAGGTAACAGCATTTCAGGAAAAGGCTCCAACTTTTTCAGGAGTTATCATGATTTCAATCCTCTCTTCCTCTACAAAGATCAGAGCAGAAATAAATTAAATAGAGAGCAGACACAAAACAAAAAAGAGTAACAAAACTAAGAACTGTTCTTTTTCAAAAAGACATATAAAACTTGACAAATTTTTCACTAGACTAAGAAAAACAGAGAGAGGACTCAAATATATAAAATCATAAATGAAAGAGGAAACGTTATAGCTGGAATAAACGTATGTATCTGTGACTTACCAAAAACAAAAAGCTATGAATATTACATTTTCAAGACAGGCAGAACCAGGGAACTGTAGCTAACACTATACATCTTATTTACATAAGTTGTACATCTATGTGTCTATCCGGTGAGGAGATTTCTCTAAACATATTGAATATGTTTACTCAATAAAGTTTATTGACACTACAAAACGTTTATTAAATTCCACCAACAATGTACAAGGGTTCTAATTTCTCCATATTCTCACAAATACTCCTCTCTCCTCCTTTTTTCTATTTTTTATATAACCACCACCCTAACAGGCGTGAAGTGATATCTAACTGTGACTTCAACTTGCATTTCCCTGATGAGGAGTGATACTGAGCACTTTTTCGTAAACTTGTTGGCCATATGTAAGTCTTCTTTGGAGAAATATCTAATCAAGTCTTTTGCTCATTTTATAATCAGATAATGATGGTTTGTTACTGAGCTGCAGAAGTCCCTTACATACTTTGGCTATTAACCATTTAATATTGTTTTTTAAATATTTTCTTCCATTTCATAGGCTGTTTTTTCATTCTGTTGATTATATCCTCTGATGTGCAAGTTTTTTAGTTTGGTATAGATGGTATAGTCGTTACCAAAAATAGTATCAAAGTTCCCCCAAAACTTACAAAAAAGAACTACCATATGATCCAGCACCTCTAATTCTGGGTATTTATCCAAAAAGAATTAAAAGCAGGATCCGGAAGCGCTATCTACACTCCTATGTTCAATGCCACGTTATTTGCAATAGCCAAGCTATGGAAACCTCTATGTCAACCGACAGGTGAATGGATAAAGAAAACATAGTACATACATACAATAAAATATTATCAGACTTAGAGAAGAAGGAAATCTTACCATAGTCACTATCATGGACTAACCTGGAGGACACCATGCTTAAGTGTCACACATAAGCCAGTCACAGAAGGGCAAATACTGCATGATTCCACTTACATGAGGGATCTAAACTACTCAAAATCATAGAAATATAAAGTAGAATGGTAGTTGCCGAGGGGTTGGAGGGGAAAATGGGGAGCTGTTCAGTGAATATAAATTTTATCAACTACACTTCAATATAGTTATTTTTAAAAACATTAAAAAAAGAGAGATGGGAGACCATGACAAGTACATTTTGCATTTTCTTGGAAATGTTTTTTTTTTTTTTTACTATAAATCTCAAAGCAATTACTAGAGATCTTCTTTCTTCCCCCCCCCATGACCTTCTCAGTCCCTCATTAAGTGCCAGTCAGTCATCATTTCTCCCCTCGCAGGTGTCTATAGCCCAACCAGTCTTCCAGCGTCCAGTCTCGTCTCACTTCCATTCCTTCTCACACTACTTTTTTCATAGCTTATCTGAAATAGATCATGCATTCAAAATAGCATAATAAATGTACAGTTTAGGGGATAAGAATAAACACACACAAAAAAAACAACAAAATGAATGCCTATATACTTGCACTACTACCCTGATTAATAAAGGGACATTATTTTGAATTCTTTCATAGTTTCTCATCAATCCCAGCCCCATCTCCATCAGAGATATTCAATATCCTGAGTTTTATATTAAACATGTCTTTGCTTGTATTTATAATTTTACAACATAA
The DNA here is from genome assembly GCF_003009895.1 of Hyaena hyaena. Taxonomy (NCBI): domain Eukaryota; kingdom Metazoa; phylum Chordata; class Mammalia; order Carnivora; family Hyaenidae; genus Hyaena; species Hyaena hyaena. The sequence goes on along the minus strand of NW_024082746.1, from coordinate 74,417 downwards.
TGTAGTTATAAACTAAACATAAACACTAAAACTAATTTAAGCAATATTTTGTTTCCTGTTTTAAAATGTAAATTAAGATAATCATACCAATTTATTCTGCTGTAAAGTTTTTCAGTCTGCTATGTCACTAAGATACATCTACACAGATGCCTGTGCCTTTACTCCATTTTCTTTTTCACTGCTCATCAATATCCATTGTGTAAGTATATCACAAATTATTCTGTTTTTGACAGATATTTGTATTGTTTACAGTCTTTTTTGTCATTACAAAGAGCAGTCTTACAATTACTTTTTTGAAATTGCGTGGGTGGCTCAGTCAGTTAAGTGTCCGAGTTCAGCTCAGGTCATGATATCACAGTCTATGAGTTCGAGCCCCACAACCTCTCTGCTGTCAATGCAGAGCCAGCTTTGGATCCTCTGTCTCCCCCTCTCTCTCTGCCCCTCCTCTGCGCTCTGTCTCTCTCTCTCTCTCTCAAAAATAAACATTTATAAAATAGAGGGAGGCAAACCATGAGAGACTCTCGAATGTTGAGAACAAACTGAGGGTGATGGGGGTGGGAGAGAAGGGAAGTGGCGTGATGGGCATGGAGGAGGGCACTTGTTGGGATGAGCACTGGGTGTTATATGGAAACCAACTTGACAATAAAGTATTAAAGGAAGAAAAAAATAAAAAAAATAAAAAATAAAAAATTACTTTTTTGCACATCTCTTGAATACACAAAAAATATTATAGGGAATGTATCTAGGAGTGGAGCCACGGGGTCATCAGATACATGTTTTCAAATTCACTAGCTAATACCAAAATATTTTCCAAAGTCATCAAACCAAAACAATTTCCTTTTGTCCCACATCTTTGCTTACTATTGTCATTATTTTAATTTTAGTCATTAAAGTTAGTGTGTAGTTAACGTTTTCATACTTTGATTGGACATTTGTATTACCTCTTTCATGAAATTATAGATCATGTCATTGTACATCTTTACTTTGGGGGGCATGTCCTTTCCTCACTGATTTCTAATGGTGCTTGTATACGCTGATTGCTACTGGGTTGTTTTTTGTTTTGTTTTTAGTAATCAGTGTCAGAAATGTCATTTCCCATTAGAGCTTGTCTTTTCATTCTCTTTATCTTCTGATAAAGAGTAGTTCACAAATTTTATGTAGATTTTATCAATATTTTCCTTTGTGGTTTCTGCTTTTTAAATCTTAAGACCTTCCCTATCCAAAGGTCATAAAGATTTCTCTTCTATTTCTTAAAAGAATTTAAGAAATTCTTTCACATTTAAGATCTTAATCGGGGCACCTGGGTGGCTCAGTCGTTCAAGCGTCCAACTTCAGCTCAGGTCATGATCTCATGGTTCATGGGTTTGAGCCCCATGTCGGGCTCTGTGCTGATGGCTAGCTCAGAGCCTGGAGCCTGCTTCAGAGTCTGTATCTCTCTCTCTGACACTTCCCTGCTCACGCTGTCTGTCAATCTCTCTCTCTCTCTCTCTCAGAAATAAATAAAACATTAAAAAAAGATCTTAATCAATCTGGAATTGATTTTTGTATATGGATAAAGTAGGTGTCTCCTTTTTCATGTTTCTCTCATGTAGATAATGGAGTCCCCTCACCATTTAATTAATAAGTCATCCTTGTCCCAGTGACTTGCAATGCCTGTCACATATCAAATTACAGATCACATTTATAACTATTTTTGGTTCATTTATCACTGAGCTAATGTCATAATAATATTTTAAGATATTACTTTACTTTTTTAAAAATTGTTTTTTATGTATTCATTTTTGAGAGAGACAGAGACAGTGTGAGAGGAAGAAGGGCAGAGAGAGGAAGAGAGAGAAAATCCCAAGCAGGCTCTGCACTGTCAGCGCAGAGCCCGACGCGGGGCCCGAACCCACGAAACCACGAGATCACAACCTGAGCCAAAGTTGGACACTTAACCCAGGTACTCCCATCAAATTAATTTAGTAAAATGTGTTTCCCCTTGGCTGTGATTCCACAAAGAAATATTGCAAATATTAATCATTATTTTCATTAATGAATTATTTTTCTCTTCCTTGAAATACACTCAAAATTCTTCTACTCATATTTCCTAACTCCTGAGACACCTCAGGCTTACAATTTGCCTTGTCATACTGGGAGGTGATAAGTGGTTCTCAACCTTGGTTTCACCTTAACGTTGCCCTACACTTTTCAAATCAGAATCTCTGAGGGTGAGATCCAGACAGCGAGAGTTATTAAAGTCCTCCAGGTGATTCCAATGTATAAGCAGGGCTGAAAATCACTGGCCTACAGTAAAATATTCATTAGCCAAACCTCACTGAAAACGTTTCACTCATTAATATCCTCCTACGTAACAGGCACTGTGTAGAGTGTTAACTGTTAATGAACACAATCCCTACTTTCAAGAAGTTTACAGTCCAATGTAGGAAGTTGACATTAATGAAGTAATTACTGATTAATGTGCAGTGGCAAATAGATTAGTGTGCTAAAGGAGATGTAAGATTCTTCCAAAGGCTACAACAAAGGAACCCCAACGGATGAGGGTATCAAGGAGGCTTCCTGGAAGAAGTGATCCTAAAGCTAGGAGCTGATGGATGAGTAGGAATTACTGAGCAAAATGGGAAGAAATGGGAAGAGCATTCCAGGCTGAAGGGGCAGCAAACACAAAAGCCCTTCTGCAAAAGAAATCAAGATCTTTTTAAGGGATGAAAGAAGTCTTGAGACTGGAGGGCAGAAAGCTAGGGATGAGCAGTATGAGAAGAAAACACAGACGTAGCAGTGCCAGACCATGTCAGATGTTATAGGAGTAAAATTTATTTTTCATATTTAAATACTTCATTTTTTAGAGTATTTTGGGCCACAGGAGAATTGAGAGGAAGGTAAGAGAGTTCCTATAGACCCCCCTGCCTTACACATGCATAGCCTCCCATCTGATCAACACCCTCACAACAGTGGCACATTTGTCACCAACAATGAACCTATATCGACACATTATAATGAACCAAAGTCCCTAGTTTACATTAAGGTTCATACTTGGTGGTGTACATTCTAAGGGTTTGGACACATGTATAACATATAGTCATCATTATAGTATCATATAGGACAGTTTCACAACCGTCAAAGTCCTCTGTGCTTTGCCTATTCAGCCCCCTACCCTAAACTCCTAACAGGAATTCATTCTTGAATTATCAGGTCATTATCTCATAGTTCGTGGGCTTGAGGCCTTCACTGGGCTCTGTGCTGACCACTTTGGATTTTGTGTCCCCCTCTTTCTCTGCCCTTCCCCCGTCCCTTGCATGCTCTCTTTCAAAAAATGAATAAACATTAAAAAAAAAAGAAAATCATTCAAAGCATCACAATGCAAGAAAAATACCAATACCAATAAATTTCAAGGCCAAATTTGAAGGGCAAAGCCAAACCTTCTTCCACATGTCTTTAATGAACATGAATTTTCTGTTTCAATTAATTAACCTTTTCAATCATTGGAAAAGTGTTTGTACTTTCTCCAAGTCTTGAATGCTCGTCTCACTTTCCACCTTCCATTCACTTCCTCTGAGCAATCTTCCTTAATCCTATCCAAAGGAAGTTATCTTTTCTTTCTCTGGAACTGCATTAGTAAAATTCAATTCCATTAAATTGGCAGTTAATCTAAACCTAACTGTTCTATGCCACCTTTAATGTCACGCTGGATTTTTAAAATATCTGTCAATTATGTTTTGTTTCTTAATGAAGTTTTGTGACCCTGAAAGGCATGGATGTATGCCTTTTTTTTTTTTTCTGTATGTCTCTTTTATCCCTATAGATTCTTGAACCTAGACACTTAGCCAATGTTTGCTTGTATGAGTAAATTTGTTTCGAAATTGTCTCTAAATCAGTGGTTCTCAAACTTAAGCATGCACCAGAATTACAAGGAGGGTGATTATCACAGATTAAATATGGATTGCTGGGCCCTACCTCTGGAGTTTCTGATTCACTAGGTCTGGGGAAGAGTGTCATAGCTTGCTTATCTAACAAATTCTCAGGTGATAGTGAAGCTGTTGGGTTCAGGGCTTTATTTTGAGAATCACTGCTCTAAATACTTGTGTCTCAAGAATAGTTGATATAATAACATGGTTCCTACAATATGTTCCTACATTTCTGCATGGTATCGTAATCGATGGGGAGGTTTATAAACGATATTACTCATGCAGAACTAATACATACTTCACTAGTCATTCAGCTGTGATCAGTGTTGTTTCAAACCCACTTTGGTTTCTTTCTTTTAACCGTTTGGTTCCCAGAGTATAGTATTATATATCAGAAACATCCTGCAGTCATAACAACAGGTACATCTCTCTATCTTGGGATGCTCTGTTATCTTCTTTTGTTATTAAGATTGTAAAACTTAGCTGGAATTCTTTACCTTCACCAAATTTCCTCAAAATATGAAAGCTCATCTAATCTATTGATAATATGCTTTTAAGAGGACGTTTTGTGGAGAAAGATCATATTTACAGTGCCTCCTGTTGCCTTGATAGTGGGAATACAAGCATGACTAAAATATGAATTGCTAAGGGTATGAATGTGGAGGGAGGTGAACTTGGATAGGGTTGGAGGAAATGTTTTAATACAGGGATTTAACCTATGTGAGCTTTCATGAGAATTGACTCCTTTGGAAAAAAATAAAAACATCTACTCACATGATGCTAAGATGGACCACGCATTCAGAAAGGCTTCTAAGAATGGATAAGCCTTGTTGATCTCTGAACTTACTAGATTTTCAGTTGTTTCATGACTGTTTTGGCTATGTCGTGTTATCTATCAAGTTTTAAATGAATGTCATATACTGATATATTTGAGCTCTAAACTGATAATGTTGGCTTTGAGGAAAAAGCAAAGTATGAAGTGGTTTTAAAGATACATTGAGCATGAGAGAAAGGTAGAAAAGAGAAATATCTTGTTAACATATCTCATTAGCAGTGGGTGGGGCTACTAAATATTAATTTGGTTTATTCATAGGGCACCTGGGTGGCTCAGTCAGTTAAGCTTCTGACTCTTAATTGTGGCTCAGGTCATGATCTCACGGTTCATGAGATGGAGACTTGCATTGGGCTCTGTGCTAACAGTGTGGAGCCTGCTTGAGATTCTCTCCCCCTGCACCTGTCCCTTCCTCACTTGCAATCATACTTTCTCTCTCTCTCAAAATAAATAAACATTTTAAAAAATGGTTTATTTATATGACACATTTTGGCTCAAGTTATGGAGTTTGCTGTGGGGCAGGTTGCTCACCATACTGGGTGTACGGGAAGTGAGATGGTAAAAGGCAGATGGTATTTTGTCTAAAATGTTAATATCAGGGGCGCCTGGGTAGCTCAGTCAGTTGGGAAGCCAACTTCACCTAAGGTCACGATCACACAATTGGTGAGTTCAAGCCCTGCATGGGGCTCTCTGCTGTCAGCACAGAGCCCGGCCTGCTTTGGATCCTCTGTCCCCCCTCTGTCTCTGCTCCTTCCCCACTCTCTTTCTCTCTCAAAAATGAATAGATATTTACAAAAATAAAGTAATTAAAATAAATATAATATTAATTTCCAAGTCAAAGTGCTTAGTGGTAGGCCAGGTCTTATAGATGCGGGATGGGGACACAGGAAGTGATTTAACTTGTTTTTATGAAGGATTCTGAGTGACAATGATGCCATAAAAAACAGTGCTTTGGTGCCTTATGACAAAGAAGGTATAATAATCATTCTCCACATCTCAGTTTCCACAGGACCCTCAGGAACATGAAATCTCTTTGGCACCTTGAAGATTCCTCATTGTGAATCCTGGGTGACAACCCTCTTGGTCCTGCTCCAGATATCAGGGTTCTTCTGGAAGGTACTGAAAACCATGGCAGTGATGAGGTGCTACCTTCAAGAGACTTTACAGACAACCCCTAACTATAGGAAAGAAAGTAGCTGAGAAAGGATGAGAGAAGCCAAAGGCATGCTCCTAAATCTATAGTTGCTGGGCTCCCAGAAGTCTTGGGGAGTTCCAGAAAACATGTGAATAAGAAAATGAGGCAGTGAGGTAAAGGGCGTGGCTTGTGACTATAGATGCTGCGTTATCATGGGCACGCCATCAACAATCACTGATGGCCATTCACCTACAGTCACAGACTGGTTAGACTTAGAGAAGCACACATCTGATTATATAGGGCAATGTCAGGAGAAGAATCTAGAAGCCAGCTGAAGATACGAAATATGTTTGCTTACTTTCTTTACTTTGCAACAAAGTCTCAAGACCTCAAGTAACAAAAATGAACATCAATTTTCTAAAATGAATTGGGTCAGGAAAATCAAAATCAAAAGGATTACTAAGTGAAAATAACAGAACATTATGTATTATTTAACATGAGACAAGCTTAAACATATGTATCATATTTTCAAGTTCAGGTATCAACTGCTCCTCAGAAAAGAACTCGAGATAGTATGAAAAAAAATGGGGCTGAATGGTTGATTAAATATCTCCTCATAAATTTGTTTGTAATCATCAGATACTGTTTTACTGCTTGAAATGTATCCATTGTTTTAACAGCAAGAATGATGACATTTAGGCAAAAAAAAAAAAAGTAAAGCAAAAATAGATAACCAACGAATTTAAATTTTGATAAACAAACTGTCAATGAATAAACTCAGAATAAATCATCAGGAGACCACATGATCCTGGATTTGCAATTTGGTTATCTGGGCCTTTCTCTCTTAACTCTATTTTTCTTTTTCTTTTCTTTTCTTTTTTTTTTAAAGTAATCTCTACCCCTAATGTGGGCTAGAACTCACAACTCAGAGATTTGTGCTTTACTGACTGAGCCAGCCAGGTACCCCTTAACCCTACAACTCTATTTCTGAGAAATCTATAACTGTTTTAGGTAAGTATCCTATGAAGTGGATTTCTTGAGTATCTGGAAAGTCAGTGATTAAAAAGTATTTATTTTAGGATGTGGGGGGGGGGCGGTGTTTGATGTTGAAAGCAGAATAATGTAAAACTTCTCCATTTCAGCCATGCATTACATTTAAATAAAAAATAAACATGAAGCCAAGATAAGAGTTCATTATTCAAAACTAACAATGAACCGATTAAAAACTAAATCAATTAATTGGCAAAACCATTGATTCTTGCCAAATTGCAACCTTTCTGTCAATTAAGGACAAACGATGGAAATAAATATCTTGTAGCTATAGCAACAAAACTTTCAGAATAATACAAACAGAAATGCATTTAAAAAGAGAAATTTTCTTAGCATCAGATATATACTAATAGATATGCTAGACTATTATTATTAATATACCTCTTTGACATACAGAAAAGAAATAAAAGAACATTGAATTTAATAAAGTTTAATTGTGTGGCATTTTTCATTGCAGTTTATTTTAAAAATACGATTCTAAGGTTATAATATCCAAAGCATTTCCAATTCCATTTATGCAAGGAAATCAACTACTTGTACTTTGGTTTACAGCATCAGGCTTATAATAATTACTTGGGGGAAATTAAAAAAATTTTTTTAAATGTTTATTTATTCTTGAGAGACAGACAGACAGACAGAGAGCAGGGGAGGGGCCGAGAGAGAGGGAGACACAGAATCTGAAGCAGGCTCCAGGCTCTGAGCTAGCTGTCAGCACAGAGTCCGACGTGGGGCACAAACCCATGAACCATGAGATCATGACCTAAGCCGAAGTCGGATGCTGAACCGACTGAGCCACCCAGGCGCCCCTAGGGGAAAATTTTTAAATGGCCATCCCTCTTGCCAAATATAAAATTTCATGAGAGAAGAGGCTGTTGTCTCTCATTTTGTTCAGGGCATTGTCCCTTGTGGCTGGGTCACTGTAAATCCTCAATAAGAAATTTTTTTTAAGTTTTAAAAATATTTATTTAGTTATTTATTTTGGGGGTGGAGAGTGCAAGCAGGAGAGGGGTGGAGAGAGGGAGACAGAGAGTCTGAGGCGGGCACCACTGACAGTTTGAGAGCAGGGAGCCCTATACAGGGCTGGAACTCATAAACCACGAGATCATGACCTGAGCAGAAGTCAGAAGCTCAACTGGACTGAGCCACCCAGGAGCCCCAGGAAATCTTTTTAATGACTAAGTTCCCGAACATTCTATTTAATACAGTTTCAACAATAGTCATAATTCTTTGTTTTTATGTACTCAACAATTTATTCTTAAATATATCAGTTTATATGTAAGTATTTACAAGAATTAGAGCTTCTGTTCTGTATTAAAACTCTACCAAGCAAAGAAAGGGTTAATCTATAGAAAAGCAGAAGTCTTTATCTGAAAACAAAATGAACCCTAAATATCTTCCTTCCTAGTGCCTCATATTCTATCATTTAAGAATTTCTTTCTGTTTTTCTGCATTGCTTTTCCCAATGGTCTTATTTTAGAAATCCAATTCTCTAGGGAGTGGACATTCAGAGTCTAGAATATACTGGAGCAAATTAGTTTTGCCATTTCACTTTTCAATTGGATTTCCCTGGCAAAAACTCTAGACTGAAATGATCTTAGTTCAATTTTTAGTCTCTTGATTTGTAGTATAAAAATATATACAGGATACACAGGATGGAAGACTCAAATATACTGGAGGAGAGGGTCATCAAAGGTTTTAGGCACTTCCTATTTGATTTACAAGTCTCTACCTTAACGATTTTATTCAGTAACATTTTCAAACATTTAATCTTCTCTTATATATCCTGGAGCTGACTGATTGAAGTTGTTAGTAGCTGAACCTTTCTGATACTTTTTTTTTGGTAAAAATTTTATTGACATACAACAAAAATACAGAAAAGTGCTCAACTCACAAATGTGCTGTTCAATGAATTTATGCAGTTAACATACACATAAAACCAGCATCCAAAAGACTAGAAGCCACTCAAAAGTTCTGCTGGTGACCCCTTGCACTCAGTGACTTTTCATGACAAATATTAGTTTTCTGACACATTTTCAGTTAGCAGCTCTCTATACAAGGTATGGGCACTTATAACCTATGTTCCCTTAGTTTTTGAGCTTTAGCCAAAATTAGGAAAAACTAAACACAATCTCATTTGACCTATCTCTAAGATTACAACACTGAAACTCACAGAACAATTTAGAGATCCACCAAAAAGAGAAATAACTCTAATTTATGCATGCCATGTTTGGTATTTTTTTTCAAAATCATATCAGGGAATTGATTCCATCTGTTCTTATTACCTCTTCCATAAAAACTAGGGATATTAGCACTGAAATTTTCTCCTGGAAATAATCATTTTCAGAGACAGGTTCTAGATGACTCTTCACTTTCACTGAGTTAAAGAGAAAAGACAACTAACTTCTCTAAACTATAGATTTATAGAATTGGATCTAGAAGAGACCTTAATGACCATTCCACCCAGGTAACCCAATTTATGGATGAAAAAGTGGAGGCTCCCTCAAAAAGCAAAGTGTTTCATCACAATATGTGGTAGGACAGATCATTCCCAGGACCTAAACCTCCCATATCCTGTGCAGAGCTTTTTCAAAAGGGCAGGCAGAGCTGCTACTAAGGATTGAGATGGTCTGAATTTAAGTTCTGGCTCCAACACAAACTAGCTAGGTGAGGCTGGATATATTGTTCATGTCTCTAAGCCTTATTCATCTTTACAATGAGTTATTGTATGTATTTGGTACATAGTTACACTCAGAAAATCATAGTTATTGCTGTTGCTGTTGCCGAGAGAAGGAAACAAACCCAGATATGACTACAGTGCATGTAGTCTCAAATATGGGGCATCATACGTTTTACACAACTCTTAAGGATGTCATAATGGGGACGGAGGCATGGAATTCACGATCTCTCAGCCTTGTAAAACATTTTGTGGTTTCCTCTAAAATCCATGAACAAAATGTTTGATGAAAGTAAATCAAGACCAACAAATGTGTTCCTCAGGCACCAGTTCTGACCAACAGATACTGAGTTATGGCTCTCAAGACACCTCGGAATGGTACCTTTGGGAGGTACAGTAAAAATTGATTATAAATGAATTATAGTCTGGATGATCGCCACAAAGGGAGATTCCATCCTACCTGCTACCTCACATATGAAAACTTGTGGGACTCTCCTCTCTCTTGATTTGGACACCAGCACAATGGAGCCTAAGAGGAACTGATTGGTAGACACATTCCATCATTCAATTATTTTGTTTTTGTAATCAGTTTGTTTGCCAAAGTTCCACTGTTAAATGTTATCTCCTGCATGTCATTTTTTCCTTTGTATTTATCCTGCTAAAATTATCTTGATTAAGTCTCATTATTTTAAACTATCAAGATTATTTTTGACACTGGTTTAACATCTGAGAATTGATCTTCATATCTATTGTGTCTCCTTCTGAATACTTTTATATTTAACAGGTCAGAAGAGAAGATAGGATACTGTGAGATGTCTAAATCTGTTCCTATCATATGTATTATCCAATGTGCTTTGGATATAGCCATTCAAAACACTTACAAATCTGCTTAAGTGTAGAATTAGCCAGTTCCTCTATTACCCTTTTTTCTATAAAGATGAAGTGATAAAGAATCTCAGTTTTCCCCTATAGAAATAACAGGAAGTCTGGGGGCGCCTGGGTGGCTCAGTCGGTTAAGCGTCCGACTTCAGCTCAGGTCATGATCTCACGGTTCATGGGTTCGAGCCCCACGTCGGGCTCTGTGCTGACAGCTAGCTCAGAGCCTGGAGCCCGTTTCAGATTCTGTATTTCCCTCTCTCTATGACTCTCCCCTGCTCATGCTGTCTCTCTCTCTCTCTCAGAAATAAATAAAACATTAAAAAAAGAAAAGAAATAACAGGAAGTCTAAATCTCCATGAATTTCCCAAAATGTAAGCACAGTTGCTAAAATAACTGATAACAGCGAATCACTTTAAGCTATCTCGGGTAAGGTACCTTTTTCTAAACCTTTTATTTGGTCTCCAGCTTTCTTTTGCTAACTTAGAAAAACAAAAATATTCTCGAGAATGGTAAACCCATCAGGTTTAATTTTTATTTTAATTCAGAAACACAATCCCTGAAACAAGCAAATCATTGAAATTGTCACTGCTCAGGTTTACATACCAGAAAAAATATTCTACTTCACCCAGTCTAGCTGCCCAAAAAAACCATGGATTATTCCATGGGGTCAACATCAGGTAAATGGCATAAAGTCCTATTACACAGTTCTCAAAGGGAGCACTTAAATGTCTTAACATCATTCTGACTCAGTAAATAAATGAGAGTCCTAGTAATCTGAGAACTTTTCTGCTCACACAGAGGCTTGCTTGTTAAACATTCTCTCTGGGAGTTTCAAGACACCCATCTGCAGCTGTTCTACTTTTTACTGGGCTTTATGCAACACATGCTTTGCAGAGAAAAGCCAATGTGCTCATTGAGGTACAGAGTAATACTGGGGCATACTTCAGGAGAGGGAAGACAAAGTGACCAGTGAAAATGGATGTGGTTTCACCGGCATCAGTGTGAGAATTATGCAGCAACCCATTTCTTGTCATTATGAATGCAGCTTAATCATGGTATACTGAGGTATTTGGATAAACTTCAGGAACGTTAACTGAAACCCAAAGGAATTTTGGTTACTGGTTTTTGGTTGGTTGGTTTGCTTGTTTTTGGTTACACATAGCAGTTCTTTTCCCCTGTAATCTCTTAGCTGCAAATAAATCCCTCTGTATTCTACAATGCTAAGTAAGACTAGGGTTCTGAAAAGTCTATTTTCCAGGCTCCTTTGCCAATTGACTTCCCATTGGATTCAACTAATAAAAGACACTTGAGAGGGACTGGAAAGTAGGGGTAAAGATCATCTTTCTTGTCTCACACCCCAGCTCCCACAGTTCCTTTCACTTTCATTTCTCGTTGGCATACACAGAAGCAGCCTCACTGTGCCTACTCAAAGGTACCAGAAGCATCCAGGTATTCCTACCCCCTCAGAGATCTGCACTCCAGCTATGAGATCCTCCTATGAGATCTTAGGCTACTGGAAAGAGCTGAGTGATAACTGAAGTCTGAATACCGATTCAGCCAGTCCCCTCCTCTTAGATCCTAGGTTCTGGTTACTCCAAACTCCTTTAGAATCTCAGACACAGAGGTGGCAGAGGCTTCTTGCAGTTTTTATCTGGGTTCTTTTAACCCTCCGGTACCTGTATATTCAATTCTTTGGATCAAATTCCTTCTGCTGAATACCTAGTGGTTGGTTTCTGTTTAAGGAACCAGATCATAAGTGATAAATTATAAAATGACTTATTCTTTTCAGAACACCCTCTAAAAACATAACTGAAATCTCTCTCCCGGGTGACATGTAGTTTTGTGCATATTTGGGACACTCACCATCTGCAAGTGACCAAGTCACTGAAATGATTATTTGAGCCTTAAAAATCAAAAGAGACAGATTGGCTCAATGACTATAAATATGTGCGGCAGAGAAATCCATTTTTTTATAGATGACTTGGTAATAAAGTTTGTTCTTACTGCTTATGCAAATATTTTGTCACTGAACAAAATGTGCTGGCCACCCATCATGAGTAATGAGCCCCATACTGACAGTCTGGGTGTATACAAGCCATCAGAAGATGAGACTGATGGAAAATGGCGTTTGTTAGCTGCCTATATGGCACCTAAGCACTCTTAACACGTGTTTTTCTTTTTAGTTTATTTCTTTATTTTGAGAGGAGAGGGCAGAGAGATGGAGAGAGAGAGAGAATTCCACTGACAGTGCAGAGTGTGATGCAGGGCTCGAACCCACAAACCATGAAATCGTGATCTAGCCAAAATCAAGAGCCGGCCACTTACTCCGCTAAGCCACCCAGGTGCCCCACAATGTATGCTTCTGTAGTTTATATTCATATTAGTCTCTAAGGTACATATGATCTCCATTTTACGGAAAAGGAATATAGGCTGAAAATCAATTACTACCCAAGGTCATGGAGCTGGTATGGCAAGAAGCAGAACTTCAATCCAAAGGTCTTTTTATTTAAAAAAAAAAAAAAAAAGTCTTATTATAGACCCATCACACTATCATAAAAATCACTTAATACTTACAGGATTATATATATTATATAATATATATAATACACGAAAAATAAAGATGTCATTTAGCTTGTGATCATCACACATTTTATATTCTCAAATGTAGTTTCACTAGGCAAAATCAAAGGGTGAAAGATTCTGAAAAGTATAAAGAAATAATTTAATACATCCTTCTGCTACTAGACAAGTCTTCACGTAATGCCCAGGATAAAGTTATGTAAACAAAAAAGAAATAATTAGTATGAGAGAAGGGACAAGAAACAATTAACAATTTAATTGGATTTTGTTAAAGAAATGACAGACTAAACAATAAATAGGGAAACAGTACAGTTATCTGGGTAGAATAGAAATAATAGCTGATCAGGGACATAGATGCTGGGATTTCAATTCCCATTTTGCCACTGACTCACTTGCCAACATCTGACTGCCTGTTTTTTGCTTCTCCCAAAAGAAAACAGAGGGAAGATGATATGATAGCAATGCTTTATATCACTGGATCATTGTGAGAAATAACTATTCAAAGACATTATTATCAAGTACTTAATATCAAATACTACATAATACAGCTTATTATATAAAATGATTCAAATTTCCAGGGTACTGTGATGACTAAGCTTTAAAGTGATCCTTTGAAAACAGGACAAAATGTCATGTATAAAATTATTGTGAGGAATTTATTTCTATTTGAATTTTAGTTGTTCTAATAGCAAAGTCTTGCTTACATAGACGGAAACAAACAGGAATTGTGCAAGCATTCAGTTGTTCCAGTTCTTCAGAGGCTACTGAGCTAAGCTTTATTGAATCAGATGCCCTGAATGTTAAGTTTTGTCCAACTCAGCCACATCTCTACAAACAAAGCCAAAGGCTCTCTGAAGACACTCAGAATATAGTGTCTGTGAACCTTTTACAGGAGGGCTCCATGATGCCTCAGAAGGCACACAGCAGGCTGGTAGGAGAGAAGCCCCAAACTAGAAGGAATAAATTAGCGGGCATGCAGGCAAGCCTTTGACAAAAACAGTAGCTCCCAAGTAATGAATAATAGTAATCTGAACCAGAATATAAACAAGTCTTATAACTGAAATGAAAACCTGAAACAAAATCTAAGACCCAACACTTAATACAACTCACTGAACTCAGAATCTAGTATAATATTAGACAGATGCTGAAATCAAATACTTGGTATCATATGAGAGGATGAGCCGCTGGCAGGAATTTAGATATAACAGTAGCATATCATGAGAAGTAGGGTTCCCCCTCAGGAGACTTATCTAAGATAGAAAGATGTGGATCCAAGGCCTCAGTTCTGGGAAGTAAAGCCAGTTTTGTAAAGAAGAATATCGGCTCTGATCAATAAGCCAGGATAGAGGGTTTTGTCCCTCCAAGGTAGATAAACCTCTAACCCCTCAATGGGAGACAGGAAGAAAGATTCCACAAGTGCCACCAAAGTAGTGAGAATGCCTAGGCTCAGTTGCTTTTATGGTCACCTGAACCTCCCTCCCCCGATTTGTAAGGGCCATTGCAAGCCTCCTCTTTGCCCTCCCATTAGGTAATTGGAGGAATGGCGTAATGCTATCTCAGTGTGGACTGCACTTATTCCAAGGTCAACTATAGGAAGCCAGCAGATTACTGAAAGATTTATTTGTTCAAATGAGCTGGAAACCGCAATGAAAAGGAGATTGACACAGGATTCTTTTTTAAGTGAAGTATATTTTTATAACATTATTTAAATATCCATTGAGTACTGCATTTTAAAATATAAGAAACAAGTATTATCTTTAATTTAGCAGATATTTTTAAATAAAGAATTAACATCATTGACCTAGCAAGTGGCCAAGAGGAAAGAAATATATACACGTGGGAAACAAGTGCACACAAATTCATTAACCAGAGAAGGATTGCTAGATGAAAATGTTTCAGCAAGTTTCATGAAAAGTTTGGAAAAAAGTAGGCTAGAGAGGGCTCACTCTTAGTCACTAGAGAGGCTA
Source organism: Hyaena hyaena (assembly GCF_003009895.1). Taxonomy (NCBI): domain Eukaryota; kingdom Metazoa; phylum Chordata; class Mammalia; order Carnivora; family Hyaenidae; genus Hyaena; species Hyaena hyaena. The sequence goes on along the minus strand of NW_024082746.1, from coordinate 59,395 downwards.
TGGCACATAAACAAAGAAGGCCAGTGTCTCTTAATGAAACACTTCACATTGACTGGGTGCCAAAGTACTTTCTAAATTTTTCACAGACACTCATTTAATACATCTTCAAAACCAGCCTATAAAAGATGGGTACCATTTTTATCCCCATTTTACAGATGAGCAAGCTTAATCATAGAAAGATTAAGTAAATGGCCCAAGATAACACAGATACAAACTGTGGTAATGAAGTTCCAACTCAGACAGCCTGATTCCAGAGTCCACGTAATTAACGAATACATTCTTCAGCCTATTCAAAAGCTGACACTACACTGGCAATTCTACTTAGGCAAGTTTCTTCAATATATGACTCCATAATGATGATTCTTACGGTAGGGACAGTTAAAACATATCTATTCAGATAATCTTGGCAAAAACCATGGTTTAGTCAATAATTAAATTTAATTACCAGATGCTTCCTCTTTCAAAACATAATGAAGCTTCAGATTGATGCTGATATGTGGGATCACAAATGACATTCAAATGACAGGCAAGCCCTATTCAAATGTGGCTTTTATGTGTGTCATTAGTAGATGCTGTGAAGCAAACTTTGGTTTGTCTTATATTCAAATCATGGAGGACTAGAACTCAAATCCAATATCTCAGAAGGTCAGATGGAAACGAAATATTATCCAAATATCCGTAGCCACAGGAAACCTCCTGAATATTAATCAGTGCACATCTCAGAGGGGTTCAGAACTCTCATGCCAGGTTAACCAGAGACCACAGTGTTAGGTTCACATAGGATTCTGTGCCACATGCTCCAAGAATATCAGTGTTCTCATTATTCAGAAACAATAACAGCCTCAGAATGAGGAACTAAGGACACAGAACGGTTAGAAGCTGAGATGTAGACTTCAAGCCCATCAACTGATCTCTGGTTGTGTTTACTCTAGCGCCTGCTTCCCTACTCACTTCAGTTTAATGTCAGCCAAAAATGATCTTACAAGAGGGAATGAAGATAAAAAAATCATCACAGGACTCTCTCCTTAGAACAAGCTTCAGCACTAAAAGCTAGATGGCAACAATACTTTTTAGGTCATGATTTAAAGACAGACTCTAGTTAATACCATCTTTGGCAGTACTAACAATTTATAACTAGGTAGTTGCAGTTATTCAGTGTAAATAATTCACTGATGTAAGATTTACCCTTTAAACTTCAGAGATGATCTGGGGGAAAAAAACTGCTGCAACAAGTATTCATAATTTGTGTTTGTGTAAGTCAAGATTCCTGGCAGGAAACACAAATCATTTTAATTATTTTAAGAAAGAAAAGATTTAAATCAGAAACTTATGTTATGAAATCACGGGAAGTTCTGGAGTAGCAGGAATCAAGGGCCATCACTAAAACTCTTGGGTTTAAAAACAGGTCACCATAGATGTGACCCAAGAGTTAGGAGCCTGTCTCTGAACAACTGCCTCTGGATACCCACAAAGTTGGTTAATTCAATTCAAAACCCTAATTTTGACTGCCAAAACTTTTTCTAGACACTCTCCTGGCTTCACAACCTCTGCAGACCAGCAGAAACAGCATCTAGAATTTGGCCCCTGCCTGGAGTCTGCATTCTAAATCTCTTATGAGTTCATCCAGTTGAAGATGAGCTAATTCATAGTTAGAATCCTAGCTGCAAGGAAATCTGAGAAATGCAGTTTGCCATTTTTATTCTTTGCAGAATTGGATGCTATATATATATATTTTTTTAATTTTAAATATATATAAATATAAAAGATACTCCCTCTTTCTACAAAGTCCTTCTGCCAGTACTACTACCTATCAAACCCCAGCTTCAGTCCCATCTGCTCAGTGATGGCCCCAATTTCTTCTAGTTCCTGGAATTTCTTAGGACTTTGAGTTACTACTATGTTTGTTATCTTCACCCTGTCATTTAGCGTTTATATCGGGAACATTATAAAACTAGTTAATTTAATCACCAGAAAACCCCATAAGTGTGGTATTGTCATTCTTACCATGCAAGATTATTAGGGCATTTGAAGTCCAAGCAACTTGTTTAAGATCACAAAAGTAGAAATGCTGATATTTGAACCTCATTCTGAGTTACACTTAGCACTAAATTTCCTTTAGAGCAGAGATAGATAGATAGATAGATAGATAGATAGATAGATAGATAGATATAGATAGATAGATATCCCAAAGGGTGGGAATGAATAGGGAATTCCAATCACATTCAGCATGGTGTTATGTTTAGTAATTCAATTAAAGTACAAACACATCTTAAGAAAAGGCTTTTAAAAAACCAAAATATTATATTAAGACTCTTTGTATTCGCTATTTCATGTAAGGAGAGAGGAGAGGGTCCTGGGAGCCACACCAGCCTCGCTGGGTGACAGTCACAGTGACGAAATGGCAGAGTTTGCACAGCTCCTGCCATGAGAAATGAAAACTGGTATCTCCTTCTGCTATGACTGGCTCATGTTGGAAATGAGGTTGCTGGTATTGACCAGGCCTCACAGTATTCCAGATTAGAACGATATTCCCCACATAGATAGTTCATAAGGAAAAGCATATTCCTGCCTTTTCAAAAGAAACTTCAGAAGAAAACATTGTGGATGATTGTTAAAAGGCTCTTCCTATGGGCCTTGCAGATCCAAGAGTTACATATTAAAGGGGGCTAAGAACACAAGTTACAATGGAGTCTGGCCCTGAGATAAAGAGCCTAATTTAGAGTTAAGGACAGATATCCACCCCCACCCAATTGTTTCTGCTTGGGCACTGCCCCCCCCCAAGGCATTTGTTATCAGTATTTGGAGTGACTTATTCTGGCCTTGAATATGCTGATTGCTCCCTGTGAAGGAACCTATTGAGGAACTTCTTTTGTGATTATGGGAGCAGAGGTGTTTCCTGAAAGACCTGTTTGACCCCGGCTCACAAAGAAGTAACTTCACCCTTTTTATGCTAAAAACTTTGTCTTGTATGCTAAAGATACCTTCCTTCCCCATAGGAAAAGCATCTAAATCACCTACCTTAATCACTATTGATAAAGATTATGCAGAAGTCTTCTACAAATCTATGTTCTGGGAAATTCTTACATATCATAGAAGTTTGTTATCAGAAACCGTTGTCTAAGGCGAATGTCACTTCTGTGCCATCCCCCAAACGCTTAATTATAAAATAAAGTTGAGCCCCGGTCAGAGCAGAGATGCCTGCCTGGTGACCAGAAAGAATCTCGGGGTTCTCTCACCCCTCCCTCGTCCACACCGTCCATCCTTCAGGGAGCCCTGGACCCCGGCTGGAGCCAGCCTCTGACAGGAGGGAGTAGAAGAAGTGTGAAGAAGGAAGACAAAGTCTGAGTAATGTCCTGTGCATTTCTCCTGTCCAGCTGTGGAGCATGGAGAAGATCTAAAAACAAAACTTTTTTTTTAATTACAAATTTAATTACAAATTTTAAACATTAACACCCCTGAATGGAGCCATGTTTTAAAATTTTTTTTAATGTTTTTTTTATTTATTTCAGAGAGAGAGAGAAAGAGAGACAGGCAGACAGCGTGGAGCAGGGGAGGGTCAGAGAAAGAGGGAGATACAGAATCTGAAACAGGCTCCAGGCTCTGAGCTAGCTGTGAGCACAGAGCCTGACATGGGGCTCGAACCCACGAACCATGAGATCATGACCTGAGCTGAAATCGGATGCTTAACCAAATGAGCCACCCAGGCACTCCTGGAGCCATGTTTTAAGAACCTACCAGTTAATACCTTTAAAACTATTAGCAGAATTGATGCCAGAGTACAGAGGTGGGCTTCAGAAACTAATGCCATCCATATTGTATTTCTGCCCTAAAGGAAATTTAGTGCTAAGTGTAACTCAGAATGAGGTTCAAATATCAGCATTTCTACTTTTGTGATCTTAAACAAGTTGCTTGGACTTCAAATGCCCTAATAATCTTGCATGGTAAGAATGACAATACCACACTTATGGGGTTTTCTGGTGATTAAATTAACTAGTTTTATAATGTTCCCGATATAAACGCTAAATGACAGGGTGAAGAAAACAAATATAGTAGAAACTCAAAGTTCTAAGAAATTCCAGGAACTAGAAGAAGTTGGGGCCATCACTGAGCAGATGGGACTGAAGCTGGGGTTTGATAGGTAGTAGTACTGGCAGAAGGACTTTGTAGAAAGAGGGAGTATGTTTTAGAGGTGGTAGATGGGAAGGAGATGGTGAGTAGCTGGTCTGGAGCCATCACTGGAGGGAGAAAAAAATAAAGAAGAGACCATGTAAAATCTCCTTGTAACATGCTACATTTGTCAGACTTCATGATGGTATTTACTGATGGAGAAATAATGGGGATTTTCTTTGCTTCTAGAAAACAAACCTAGAATTTTTTCCTTTATGAAGTATAGCATATTGGAAAATGTCACTGTTAGCTATGTAATATTATCAAAACATATAATGGAGATGTTTATGACTGAAAGAATTATCTGTGTAACTGACACCTCCCATGTATTATTTAGGTAACTTATTTGTAAAATCCGATTCTGGGCACGCACTAACAGAGAGAGCAAGAACCTGGGAGTCGCAATGGCAGTCTCAGATTTCTTTGGGCTTTACCTATATCTAGCGATTGCCTGTGCCCTTAGAGTTATTAGAAAAGTTTGATACAAGGTAAAATCTGTAGTTCTAGAGAGGCTAGTTTAACAATCTGATTCTTTAAATTACCTCAGTAGCACAAAGAATTCATTTAGTGGATGGTGGGGGCACCCATTGAAGCAAGGACTTGTACTCATGTAACATAAGGCAGTAACTGGAAAAGAAAGTTGCAGCTGAACTTTGGAGAGTTTTAAATTCAAGGGTTTGGAATTTGGATTGCATTACATATTAAGGGAATGAGTAGTGATGGATGAAATAGGATGACATAATGTGTTAATCCAGTAAAACAGTAGGAGGAGAATAGGAAAGAGATGAGATTTTAGGTAAAGGGTCTTGTGGATGACTGTAATAGTTCAGACAAAAGTGCTGAGAACACTGTAAAGACTTGTACAAATGCTTGATATATTATAATCAAAATAGACAGTCCTTACAGGTTTACTGACAATACAAAATAAGAAGTTAAAAATAGTCTTTAGGCTCTTTGAAAGGTGCTACCTGAAACAGAAAAAAGTAAGTTTAAGGTTAGCTTGATACTGGGTAAAAGTTAAGGCCCAATGAATCAAAGGAGCAACTGGAATACACAGGAACACACATGTGCACGCGCACGCGCACACACACACACACACACACACACACACAATCCATGCTTGGAGATGTAGACATGCAAACATACAGTCAATTTCACAGTGTAAACCAGCTACCAATGTAGTCGCCAAGTCCTCTGAGAGTATGTAGGATATTGAGACAATTCATGTTTGACTAAAGGGGTAACCTCCCAAAAAATCACAGAAGGGGTCCCAATGGTCCTTCTTCTGTTCTTCCTCCTCTGGTCACAAAGTGGGACAAATGTGGGCAGGGACAGATTTTTATATTACTGACCTATTCTCAGCCATGCTTTCTCTTGCCACATCCCCAGTATATTAGTTGCTCCATTTGTTTCAAGGGAGGAAATGCCTGGTGTTTGATATTCCAAATATCCTTTGAAGCAAGATATGCAGCCCAGTAACTCCACATTCTGACTGGGGCACCTACCTCTTCACTCAATCCTTTTTATGACCATTCTTATCCATAAAAAGCAGATCTGTTTAAAAACAGTTCATACTTTCCAAAGCTGATTCATCACAAGTGGGTCTCTCTCCACTTGGTGTATGAGCACCAGTCATGGCAATGGGGGGTAGTGGTAAGCTGAATAATGGTTCCCCAAAGATATCCATGTCCCAACTCCTGGAACCTATGAATATATTCCCTTACTGCGAAAAAGAGAGTGTCCTGAATTTTCCAGGTGAGTATGTCACTACAGGGGTCCTTGGAACAAAGAAGCAGTAGAGTTAGAGTAACAGAGAAGACATGATGATGGAAGTACAGGTTGGAGTGATGGGAAGAAGGGAAAATGAACCACTGAATGTATGCAGCCTCTAGAAGATGTAAAAGGCAAAGAAAGTGATCCTTCCCTAGAGCCTGCAGAAGGAGCCAGCCCTGCTGACACCTTCGTATTTAGCCCAGTAAGAATGACTTTAGACTTCTGACATCCAGACTGTAAAATAATAAATTTGTGTGAAGTCACAAATTTTGTGGTATTTTGTTATAGCAGCAACAGGAAGCTAAGACAAGTTTCTAATTATTTTTGTATCACCTATGTCATCTTGGTTAGGAAGACGGTGTTTGGCTTACTTAAAACAAAAGAGGTAAAACTTGTCTATCAACAGATTGTTCCAATGTGTATAAAGTTATCTCTGTACATTTTACAGTCCAAATACTCAAACATGATCCTTGCTACTTCTCCCAAGGGGAGAAAACACAGCATTAATCTATAAGAAAGTTCCCCGTCCATAAGCTAACCCAAATTTATCTTTTAGAATCATAGTCCTCACCCCAGGTAATCATCACAGCAGAAACTTTTCAGAAATATTCTCTGGGATAAATCAGAGGCATGACGATTAAAAAAAAAAAAGGCCCAAGAAAGTGTTGTTAATATGGCAGCTGAAATTTTAGTGGTAACTTTTGAAAGGAAAACTCCTATTGAACTGAGGATGAAAGATCACTTTGATCCAGAAGAAGTAGCTCTCAAATGGGGCTAATTTATCCCCCCGGGGACACTTAGCAATGCCTGGAGACATTTTTGTTGTCACAACCCAGGAACGCTGCTGAGCTGAGCATCAGACAACGTACAGGAAAATCCCCTTCCTCGCCAAAAAAGAATTATCCAGTTCAAAATATCAATAGTGCTGAAGTGAGAAACCTGGGCAAAAAGGAGTAAGCTTGTGTCACCATGCTTATTTTTCAGAAAAGAAAATAAGAGATAAGAGAAAAGAAATGACCAAATTTATGCCATCTGAGTCCTAACCTGATACCATTTTTATAACATCCCCTCTCTTAAATATATCTCTATCAATACAGAAAAATGAATATACTCTCATACATACTGAGTGTACATAAACGTACTTGCCCTTTCAAGAGAAGAATATAAATCCTCAGTGTATGGGGTGCCTGGGTGACTCAGGCTGCTGAGCATGTGATTTCGGCTCAGGTTATAATCTCATGGTTTGGGAGTTTGAGTCCCCACTGTCAGCCAGGAGCCCACTTTGGATCCTCTGTCTCCCTCTCTCTCTGCCCCTCACCCACTTTTGCTCTCAAAAATAAAGAAACATTAAAAAGAATCCTCAGGGTAGCCTTCAAGAAGTTCTAATGGAAATATGTAACTTACAGAAAGAGTAAGCCTTTCTAAATAATTCAAGCCATGTGTATCATTTGTTTATACAAGTATCTTCTGTATAAATATAAACCTAACTTGAGAAAGAAATAATAAGCCTAACTTCAGAGGATCACTTAATCACTTGCAGATTTTATTCTTGAAGTGAAAAACTGACTTATTTGTTCATATGGATTTTGAAATTCTATTCCTATGTGGGCCATTTATTTTAATCTTGGATAAATAAATTCAATCTTATCCAGTTAGTTATATTTAAGGGGAAAACACAATGATGGTGATATATTATAGACACTGCTGTAAAACTAATATTGGGCATAAAAAATTTTGTAAGTTAATGATAGCATATAACCTCAAAGAAATGATAAGGAGAAAAATAGACAAAACTTATTTTCTTATCCAACTAGTCAGGAAAAATATCCTTCCATCCCTTTATTTAGGAAATATTTATCATCATATACTGTATATCAGGGTCTATGCTAAATGTTTAGGAAATAAAAATGGGCATCATGGTACCATCCTAAGTAAGTTAACAGTTAGATGGAGAAAAGCAATTGGAAAAAAGAAAAATTTCCTAAACCCTAATAGTGGTATTTCATGAGAGTTTCCATGGAATGCAGACTCTTAGAAGCTTAATTATGCAGGAAATGTACTAGGGAGAGTCCTCTGGATCAACACCCACAGAGGAAGGGAAGAGAGATCTGACAGAGGGAATGGCTGGTCTATCATTCAATCTCAACAATGTCCTAAGCTGATCCCACCATGGGAAGCCCTAAAAATAAAATGGCCCTTCAGTGTGGTCCAAAATTGGGACAAAAGGATCTTCAAAATCCCAGTGTAAACAAGTCATGAAATGTATTCTTCCCCTGAGAAGGGGGCAAGAGTTTGGGTGAGGCAGCTCTTTACAAGGGAGAGAAATTTCTTTCCAGAGAGCTTACAGCTGATGATTATCAGTGGCAGCATTCTCTATGACAATGGGGAGTAAGTCATTCAGTCCTAAAGGAGCATTTGGGTGAAAAGCACAGCTTGCCCCCAAGTGTTATGGAGAGAGAATGCTATGGGGCTTAGTTGAAGATAATGAACTCATTGTGTGATGTGGGAAGAAAACACAAGTTGAATGTAATGTTACTGAAGAGGTATTTAAACTAAAACTTGGGCCATGGCAAAGATTATTTCAAGTAATAAAGCTAGGGAATCACTTTCTAGGCAGATGAAACAGCATGTAAAAAGCTATGGAGTCGAAAGATGAAAGCATTAACCAGAGAAAGGTCTAAGCTTAATCCAAGTGAAGTTTAGAATAAATGTTAGAGAGGGAAAAGATGGGCTAAAGAAGGGGCTGGGGAAATAATTTTAAAAGAATCTTGCCGGGGCACCTGGGTGTCTCAGTTGGTTGAGCGTCCGAGTCGATTTTGGCTCAGGTCATGATCTCACGGTTTGTAGGATGGAGCCTGCTTGAGATTCTCTCTCTCTTTCTCTTTCTCTCTCTCTCTCCCCCCCTCCCTCTCTTTCTGCCCCTCCCCCATTTTCTCAAAATAAACATTAAAATAAGACATGAGAATTTTTATAATAGAGCTTAAATTTGAGAAGCAGAAAAATATTTGCAATTAAATATACTAATTATATATATAATGATTTTTTACTTTAATAAAATTCAAAAAATAATCTTAATTTTTATTTTTTTGAGGCAGGGCAGAAGTAGAGGAAGACAGAGAATCCTAAACAGGTTCCCTGCTCAGCACAGAGCCTGAGGCAGGGCTCCATCTCCTGGACCCTACAATCATGACCTGAGGTGAAATCAAGAGTAGGATGTTTAACTGACTGAGCCATCCAGGCGCTCCTAAAAAACAAGAGATAAAATATAAGCTAGCACAACAGTCTGAAAGGAAGATTTTGATGGCAGAGAGATATTTATCTACTCAATCAATAAATATTTATTGAGCAGTTTTAGGTTGGCAGACCTATGAGACCCAGGAATGAAGATTCCTATGCAACTGATATTGTAAGGACACAGTCTCAGAGACCAGTGAGGGAGTAGGAGACAGGAAATGGAAAGAGGAAAATTTAAGCAAGCTCTGAGCTTTGTTTCTTTTTTTTTTTTTTTTAATATTTTTATTTATTTCTAGGAGAGAGAGAGACAGCGTGAACAGGGGAGGGTCAGAGAGAGAGGGAGATACAGACTCCGAAACAGGCTCCAGGCTCTGAGCTGGCAGTCAGCACAGAGCCCGACGCGGGGCTCGAACCTGCAAAACGCGAGGTCATGACCTAAGCGAAAGTCAGATGCTTAACCGACTAAGCCACCCAGGCGCCCCGCAAGCTCTGAGCTTTGGCCTGAACTTTAAGTCACACTTCCAGTATTCTCACAGTCTTTGGGTGAAGTCCACCCAGAGTGGCTATATAAACTCTCAGGCTGTTCCAGTGTTCCAGTAGCCAAAGGATTCAGACAAAGCATATGTTAAAAGTAAAGCACAAGGTAGCTTGGGCTAGGCACAGAGAAGTGGAAGAAAGAATTCTAGGAGATTTGCACACATCTAGGGAATGTGAAGTCACCCTTCAACAAGGCTGAAGAAGACAGCAAATGTTCCTGCACGAATACAACTTATAGTCTAAGTTGAAATATGCAGACTATAATCAAAGAGACAAAAAATATTACCAAGATAATGATGATTTATGTATGTATGATAAAATGAACTAACATGTAAAATAAAGAGAAAATAAGGAGAAAGAATCTTATTTTATGTTATGGAGTCAGGAAAGGCCTCTCAATGGGGTATTTGTACAGATACATGAAGCTTGAGTCTTAATGAAATAAAAAGAGAGCTAGATAACAAGACAATATTATTTTAAAAAGGGGGGGGTAGGACAGAACCTAGTAGAATAAAATCTATATTAAAAGCATAAAAAATCAGGGGCACATGGGTGGCTTAGTTGGTTAAGCATCCAATTTCAGCTCATGTCATGATCTAATAGCTCGTGAGTTCGAGCTCCGTGCTGGGCTCTGTGCTGACACCTCAGAGCCTGGAGCCTCCTTCAGATTCTGTGTCTCCCTCCTTTTCTGCTCCTTCCCTGCTTGCACTCTGTGTGTGTGTGTGTCTCTCTCCCTCTCAAAAATAAATGTAAAAAAAAGTTTATTAAAAGCATAAAATATCAATTACATAGAACAGAGACTACAAGTCCAACATAGCAAGCTCCCTTAGATAGTACTTGTTTTTTAAATGTTTGTTTTTGAGAGAGAGAAAGAGAGTGCGGGAGAGAGCAAGCAAGCATGAGTACAGGAGGGGCAGAGAGAGAGGGAGACACAGATGCCGAGGCAGGCACCAGGCTCTGAGCTGTCAGCACAGAGCATATAATGTGGGGTTTGAACTCATAAACCGTGAGATTGTGACCTGAACCAAAGTCGGTCGCTTTACTGACTAAGCCAACCAGGCGCCCCATCCCTTAGATAGTACTTTAAAAGCCTGAATTATACTGGCCATGTGTAGAGAAACAGGAAATCAATAAAGCCTGGGATCCAAGAAGGATGGGGATACAGATCAAAGATGCCACATGTAAGTACAGTTCCGTCAGGAACACACCTTCAGAGGGTAACCTAGTAAAAACTGGTAGGGCTGTATGTGTGCTCTAGCCCTGACTTTGCAGAGAACAGGGGGGACAGACAAACTCCTCAAATGCTTAACCACTGTGTCTACTCAGGTGGATTTGGGGGCTAAATTCACACTATCTCTATGGACCAAAAAGTCTAAGATGAAAAATTAGAATTCCATGATCCTGGGATGAGTATCCCTGGGTTTTTAGCAGGAGTAAACCCAAATCCTGGCTGGAACAACGCACTATAATTATAGGCACTAAAGTTCCAAGAAACAGGAGATCACAATACAAAGGCAATCACTAAATCCATGAGTAGGACATGTAAACTATAAGAGAGAACTGAGAGAAACGACAAAGTACAAAATTAGACCCGCCAGGATGGGAGATTTCGGTTTTAGTAGGTAAAGAATATAATACAAATTTGCTTAATGCATTTATAGGACTGAAAGAACAACGAGAGATATAGAAATCATCAGCATTTCTCGTGCTGTCCAGTTTGATAAACATGAGGTTATTTAGTTACTTCCCAAACATACTTTAAATGATTAGGCAAAAGCATTATTGAGGTACACTTGTAAACCAGATATTGTTTATTGGTTTTAGGAATCATTCCTACCCACCTATAACTCTCCCTTGTAGGACAGGGGCATAAAGTCTGGAAACTGTATTTCTCAGTCTACATTACCAGCAGAGTTTTAGGTGCTGAAACATTGGCTAGATCAAGCCAATGAAAAGCACCTGCAAGAGATTTGGAGGGCACAAGGCAAGGAGAACATTATTTTTCTCTGGCAGCTGCATCTAGGAACATGAGCATCAGCAGATGGTAGATTTCCCGAAATCCACCCTCCTGACGTTTGTTCCCCAAGGTTTCAATGGTTGTGTGAGCCTCTAATTCCCAACATTAAACCAATTCCTATTGGAAATACCCAGAATAGTTGCTGATTTCCTGGCCAAGGCTTAGCTAGTGATCTAAGAGGCATAGTCAAGGACATGAAGAATGAGTAACAGTAACCCCAAGGAGTTTTTGAAGGGAGTCTGGACAGCAGTGATTTATAGTTAGAGCTGAATTTTGACAACTGGATTAAATACTAAGATTCAGAAACATGGGATCAGTAATGGAACAGCTGAGCAAACTCTGCTGAGCCTCTCCTTGATGCCAAGACAAAACAGGCATGAACAGACAGATTCTGCAAAATAATTAGTGGAATTTTTCAACTTATAAAAAATGGATCATCATAAATATTCTAAAACCCTGGACAAGATGTCAGAATCCCATCAAATTAATGTGATCACAAACAAGATGATAAATTAGGAAAATATCAAGCTTAAGAGCTAAATCACTGCCAAAAGTTAGGCTTACTCCTATAACGAAAGACTCTGGTGGCCATGTTAACTAATAACTCCCTTGTGATTATTTTGTTTCCCGAATTTAACTATTTGTACCCTTTCACATTTAAAAAAACGTGGACTATTTTCAGATGCTACAAATGTTGTTGAACATTGGCCCTGAGAGCTTAGGGAATATACCCCAATTTTCCTCAATATACGCACTCACAGAAACAAGTCAACTCTATAATATTCAGGCTTCTGGATTATAGAGTCATTTTTTGTTTGTTTTTTTTGTACAAAGAAACAGTAAAGCATTTTAAACTTTTAGAGTCTTCAATTACAAAGAACATATAAATCACTTGGCAACATACTCATATTCCACAGTTACTATGTTTTGCTAAATAATGTTTAAAGGATTTCTGCAATTTCATTTTGAAACTTGTTTCAGCACAGTTTAATTTATACTTGGACATGATATCTCAACAATCATGCTGTACACTCCAGTAAAGTGAGGTTTTAAAAACATTTTAGTGCCAATTCTATTTTTCATACCTCAACTCCAAAAGGCCTTGAGAAACTGCCCTTGGTATGAGACATGAGACCACCAATAAGCACTGCACTGCTGAGTGTATGAATTCATATGGTCATATAACTGTTGACAAGTTTTCTTCTTCACACTGCAAGTTACAAGAAAGGAATGAGGACAAAGACCTTGATTTATCTATCCAGCATTCTTTGAAGTTGCAGTCCACCTAGACTGTTACTGTCAAGCAATCAATCTCTCCACTCCCACATCCTATAGGTCAAACGTGCTCTCCCTCCTAACCTGGCCTCTCTCTCACACTCAAGAATCACGGAGTCACTTCCTATCAGTTTTTAGAATTTAACTGAGCCCAGTCTGGCCAGATGGGCATCAACAAAGGTCTGGAGTCAGAACATTATCACTGCTTAGATGGAAGTGCCTAGTTTAGCTGACAGTCCTCTTGGCTGACACATCTGGCCATTTTTCCTCTTTCACTGGAGAGCAGGGATTTTGATAAATGTCTTCCAAGGTAGGATAAATGGCTTTCCTCCACTAGTAATAGTGGCTTTTATAGGAAAAATGCCTGAATGGATAACAGTTTCAATAGGAAATGTTGTTCTTCTCCATCTATTTATTTATCTTTCTAGCACATTAGCACCTAATAGAATGTCTGACCCTTTATGAAATGGAACATTTATCAAAAACCTACACTGTGTTAGGTGCTTCATATACATTTTAATGTAATGACCATAAAAATTACATTGAGTAGGTACTTTCATTGCCTCTATTTTAAACAAAACAGCAAAAAGAAACAGCTTGCATGTTGCTATTTTTCCAATCCTTGGTTACCAATCCAGGCCCTTTGGTATCAAAGCCCATCTGTATCCCATGACCTCACACCCACTACCTCTGTTTACAAAGCACCTTCACATGCATTCTCTTCTTTTACAACAAAGGTAAGCCCCTCATTATAAAGGGGTTGGGAGGAGGATTTAAAGGAGTGATTTTTTAATGAATATTTTTAGATGTTCTGACATAAAATGTACCGTACAGACTTCACAGAACAGGCCATTAAAAACCTTTAGGCTGATCAAGTACATTCTAGAGTGATTGCCTTCCTGACATTAAGTCAAATAAAGTGGAAATTTAAACAGAGTCTGAGGTAAATAAAAATATTTTGCTCTTCGGGAAGAAGTTACATGGACCTCATGAACCATTCCAAAGCAGCACTGTTATACTGTAGATAGTATAGGACAAAGAAACAGACTTGATGAAGTCTACTTTAAAATGATTGTTACAGGGGTGCCTGGGTGGCTCAGTCGGTTAAGCAATCTGACTCTTGATCTTGGCTCAAGTCATGATCTCGCAGTTTGTAAGTTCAAGCCCTGCATCAGGATTGGTGCTGATACTACAGAACCTGCTTGGGATTCTCTCTCTCCTTCTCTCTGCCCCTCCCACGTGTGCTCACTTGCTCTCTCTCTCTGAAAATCAATAAATAAACATTAAAAATTTTTAAATGATTATTAGTGGATGAAACCAGTATCTACTATGCTGGAAGGCAACTATCAAAAATCCTGCTCCCTCCAAAAAGTGGTGAAGAGAAGAAAAAGCTAGTTTTGTCAGCCAAGAGGGCTAGCAGCTTAACTGCTGTATACTTGTTATCAATATTATTTTATTTCTTTATTTTTTAAAGTTTATTTTTGTGACAGAGAGAGAAAGAAAGAGGGTGAGAGCGCAAGTAGGAGAGGGATAGAGAGAGGGAGAGAGAGAATCCCAAGAAGGCTATGCACTATCAGCATAGAACTCGATGTGGGGCTCAAACTCACAAACCATGAGATCATGACCTGAGTCTTAATCAAGAGTCAGACACTTAAACCTACTGAGCCATCCAGGCTCCCCATTATTATATAGAATATTTATTTATACTTTGAAGATTACACATAATGAGATTTTCTAAATACCTTACAAATACGTTTACAAGTGGTCACTTAAGAGGGAGCCTGGGTGGCTTAGTTGGTTAAGCGTCTGACTTCGGCTCAGGTCATGATCTCACGGTTCCTGAGTTCAACCCCGCTGACAGCTCAGAGCCTGGAGCCCGCTTCGGATTCTGTGTCTCCCTCTCTTTTCCCCTCCCCTGCTCACACTCTATCTCTCTCTCTCTCTCCAAAATAAATAAACATCAAAAAAAAATTTTTTTAAAAGGTCACTTAAAATGAAAACTGTCAGGCCAGCCTCAGATGTATCTGCCACACCAAAAAGTAAAAGACAAAGAAGCAATTTCTAGAAAATTTTATGGAAAAAATTATGACTTCAAATATTACAGCCAACTAAGTGTAGACCTATGGGTAAGGACAACAGAATGACATCTGCAGGTACTTGAGGGTAGACAACATGGAGTATTTCCTACCATTTCTGAAGAAAACACTGACATTTTTCCAACTTATGAAAATTAATAAAAAAAGAAGTTCAAGAAGAGAAAAACAGTGACTAAAGCATTCGAAATTGAACATTAAAGCCCACTAATGTGAAAATGTATAAATACTTCTTGTTACAATGGAGTGATAGATTCGAACTTAAACGTCAAATATTTCTTAAATGAAAACATCTTTAATGTAAAAATATATTATATTTTAACTTTATATATATTATGTAGCAACTGAACACCAAACATGTTTTAAGCAAATATCTGGAAGGTGCAAATGAATAAGGAAAGTGCGGTTGTTAAAATCTTGTCTCAAAGACAGAAGATGAAAATGTAAATAAATAATTTCAGTTCACCATGAGTGATAAACTTAAAGAAATATGTTAAAAAATGATTTTGGAATAAGGCATTTTATAAGAGAAAAGTTTATAATCTATAGTGTTATTGCATATGTTACAAACCTTCAGCGGAAATTGTGACTTGGAGCTCTGAATGTGTCTGGAAAGGACATATAAACTGGATGCCTTTACTTTAAAAGAGACACCAACATCAGCCTTGGGAAATTCCATGAGCCAGAACTGAAAAGGACTTGACTTAGGGTCAATAACACATACAATGTTAAGCCTCAATCATTTTGGTCTATTCCATTAGAAAAGCCAACCAATGTATGAATTCTATGAAAAGAAACTACAGGCCCCAAATGGTGTCACTTAAGTTCCCAAATCAGGGCTTAATAACGAATCTAACTGCAGTATCAACCTCCCCAAGAAATGGAGTCTTAACCAGTCATTCAGCGATTTTCCAATCAGCACCAATGAGTCTACCACAGATCCCTCTCAATCTCTTAAAGGAGGATGACATAATGTGTGTGCATGGTTAAGTCTCCCTGCTCCCCCCACTAAGGGAAAGCGATTTTACCTGGAACTAATCCTTTTCTTGTGCTGCTAAGTTTCTTGCTCCACCCTCCTTCTAAAAAAAGACCTTTCAGGGGCACCTGGGTGGCTCAGTAGGTTAAGCATCCGACTTCAACTCAGGTCATGATCTCACGGTTCATAGGTTCGTGGGTTCATCGGTTCATGAGTCGGGCTCTGTGCTGACAGCTAGTTCAGAGTCTGGAGCCTGTTTCAGATTCTGTACCTCCCTCTCTCTCTCTGACCCTCCCCTGCTCACACTGTCTCTCTCGCTCTCGCTCTCGCTCTCACTCTCTCTCAGAAATAAATAAAAAACATTTTAAAAATTATTTAAAAAAAAAGACCTTCCATTTTGCACAACTTCTCTGAGCTCCCCTCTAACTTGCTAGATGGGATGCTGTCCAATACATGAACTGTTTAATAAAGTCAATTGGATCTTCAAGTTTCCTTGGCTGAATTTGTTTTTAACAGATTCTAACTCCTTTTTCCAGCAACCACCTTTCATTATATCAAACACGAAACCTTGCCACAAAGAATGTGTTCAACCCACTATCCCTTAAATAAATCATACATGCTACTTAAGTAATGCAAATGGTTCCCTATTTGTCCTTCATTGTATTTACATGTGTGTGTGCACGTGTGTGAGCATGTATGTTGCGGAAGGTGGGTCGGTAAAGAAGCTTCCGTTGTTCTTCAAGAACTAACTCCCTAGTTTTCATAGCCACTTTTCATTTCTCCCTTTCCTCTTTGCTGATGCTAAGTCCAGGGCCTATTTGCTAATGCTCTGAAACCCCTCCCAACATGCTATTATTTTCTATGCTAATTTCATCTTTTGTTTTACTCTCATCTGCTTTCTGATTCATCTATATATATCTATATATTTCTACATGCCTATGCACTATGCATACATATTCATCTAATCTATGTAGATACAAAGATATTAGAGATCAGGAATCAAACTCTCCAAGTGTTAAATTTTTTCACCTGGGTATTAGGAGTTTTGTTAATTTACTGTCTTTCTCTTCTCTTAAAATGATGATTCATATATTCAAATATTGAAATAATTATTATTAAAATCAGAAATCCTGTTAGCACCCTCTCGGCTGGCCATTTCACTTGGTAATTTATCCTCAAGTACAGTAAAATAACTGTTAAAGGGTGTGTGAAGAAGCTTATTCGTGGCAGTTGATTTCTTTCATACAAAAAATGGAAAACCTAAATAATCATCAACACAGGACTTATTAAATTATGGTACAGTTAATAAATGGACTATTATCCAGTCATTGAAAATTATAATCCTATCATATACTGGCATCGTAATGTGGAAAGGTCTATTAAAATGTGTTTTTCAGTATTTGGGAATATATGCTTAGAAAATGTCTGGAATTATAAATATCAAACATTAGCAAAAGTATCATCTGGGTAATGGTTCAGCTTCCTTATTTTTCTCTTTTTTCTTGATTTTTTTTCAAATAAACACATGTTAACTCCTGTACTCAGAAAAAATCCTGTTTCTAGTTTGAAAAATACAGAGAGAAAGTGTTAACATAAAATGATACTTACAACACTAACCAATACTATTTTGAAAGATGATGGGATCTAAGTATTTGTCTTCACAACATACCTTGAATATCTGACATTTTTAAGCTTTTATAAGAATCACTTTTTCTACTATTTTTCTTGTCATTGTTTTGCAATTAGCAGTACAGATATAACTGAACATATTTCATCTTACGTGGCGGTGGTGGTTAAAAAGCATTGGAACACCTGAATTTTGTGTTATTGAATGTACACCGAATGTTTTACAAAATGATACCATTTCTTGTACAGACGATAGCTTGCCAAAAAAAAAAAAAACAACAACAAAAAAAAAACGAGGCTAACTGGAGAGATTCATAGCTATCATAATCTAAGTTAAATTGCAGTATTTCACATAATCTCAGCATTTAAACTAATTCAAGTATCTTTTCTGAGTATCCTTCTCCAGACTTTATTACCAGACATTGGTTTTACATCTACTTTTCTATCAGACTGCTCATCTAATCTGGATTTTCCCCAATGACAACGGCAATATCATTGGGTGTCAGTCAACTTTTTGCCAATAATCTGAATTTCTGCCTTATACTCAATGCCATAACTTTCTTTGAATGACATCATACATGTATTCTCATCTTCATGTTTATCTTTGCTAAAATGCTAACTAATGTCTAAAAATTCCTGGATTCTACAAAACAGAGTTTGAAAATAGTTTAAAGGCTTTCAAATATATTTTTTATAATATCCTAATTCCTGTAATAAATCATTTTCAGTTTCACTCTTCCTCTAAGTCTTCAGGAGGATATTATCTTACATTTTGGCAGTGTCTTTTCCAAAAGACCCACTTATTTCATTTACTTTTCCCGTTTATTTAGGTATTTACCATCTGGAGGACATATGGCTTCACTTTGACTATATAATCTGTCCATCTTGATGCTGATATTTCTATCTTATATCTGTATCTGGAAAGGCAAGATGGTGATGTGCATAGCCCTTCATTTTTCAGTCTTCTCCTAGTGCTTCTGTGGTTACTGAAACAAAATCTATTTTCCTTCACTGTCCTCATTCCCTTGGATCTTTAAAAGGGAATGAACACTAATTAATAATACCAATAAATTATAATTTTTAACATATACTCCAACCATGGAGCTTCTATTTTGGACCTAAATTTGCCCATGCAGTTTATATTTTCAGGGATGTGTGAGTTACCACCACCTCCCCACTTGGTGCTCAATTATTTCCTTGGAGTTGAGGGATTATAAGAAATATAAGGACAAGGAGACTTAGAGGGAAGAAGGCAGCAGAGGAGGAGGAGCCTAAGCTACCCTCATCCCACCCATACAACTTGCTAATACCCACACCAGTGTAAATAACCCAGAAAACAACCCCAGGGCTGATAGAACAGACTCTCCACAGCTAAATATAGAGAAAAGGCTGCAGGGAAGAGGATAGAGAGGGTGGAGACATGGTCAGGAGCAAAGGGACTGAGAGGACTGTCCGCAGGATGGATGGACACGGCAGGCACACAGAGGGAAGAGGGGCCGACCCCGACACTAGATACCCCAGACACAGGGAGCCCACACTGGGAAGACGAATTCCTGTAACATTTGGCTTTGAAAATCAAAGGGGCCTATCTTGGGGAGTTCTTACAATCAGTGGGGCTTAACACCTAGAACTATAAAAATCAGCTGGGCTCAGCTGGGCTCAGCTCTGGGAGAGCCAGGAGGATAAAAGCAAATTGAGACCCTGCCCTTAGAGAGAAAGCATAACAAAGAGTCCCACTGAGATACAGCATGGAAGCAGCAGGCTGAGGGCCCTCTGGGTGGCTCAGTTGGTTGAGTGTCCAACTTCGGCTCTGGTCATGATCTCACAGCTTGTGAGATCAAGCCCCACATTGGGCTCTGTACTAACAGCTGAGCCTGGAGCCTGTTTCAAATTCTGTGTCTCCCTCTATGCCTCTCTCTCCCCTGCTCGCTCTTGGTCTCACTCTCTCTCTCAAAAAAAAAAAAAAAAAAACAGTAAAAAAATAAAAGCAACAGCAGGTTGAAAAATGCCTAGGGTATAAGAGAAGGAGATTTATTTACTAATCTCAGAGCATGTGCTGGAGAGGCAGGGATTTCTGGAAGACTTCTCCAAGAACACAAAAGCTGGTAGGTGTCATTTTCCTCCTTGGCTCCCCAGCCTAGATACAAGGACAACTGTGAGAATGAGCATCGCCCCACCATCCCCCACATAACATGCTATAAGCCAGCCCCACACTCATGTTCTGCTGCAGACCCTCGCCCTCCAATCCCACCTCAGCAGTTCTGTCAGGCAGCTGCAGGCCCCTCCTACAGTGCAAATGCATAAACACTGCTGTAGACCCGCCCCTTCCAACACACGCTTGGCTGGAGGCCATCCAAAGTGGTGCCACAAGCTTGGCAGTGTGCAAGTAGCCCCAAAAGGGACCAGCACCACTCCCAAGTGGTCCCTGCCTCAAGAAGAGGGGAAGATCATATGTTTGCATGTATAGGAGGATTAGGAGGAACTTAACGGAGGACCATGGGGGAGAAAAAGGGGAAAAATAGTGGGGGACAGGGAGAGAGGCAAACCATGAGAGACTCTTGAAAGCTGAGAACAAACTGAGGACTGATGGGGGTGGGGAGAGGGGAAGGGGGTGATGGGCATGGAGGAGGGCTCTTGTGGGATGAGCACTGGGTGTTATATGAAAACCAACTTGACAATAAACTATTAAAAAAAAAAAAAAGAAGAGGGGAAGATAAGCACACAGCAGTGTGACTGAGGCCCCAACAGTGGCAATGGCCTCTGGTCTGACTACAGGCCCCAGCAACCAATGAAAGCTTCTCAGGGACAACACAGGGAAAGTGCCCTGCAGTTTGGTGCTATTGCATCTCTGGCAAAGGCTTGGTCTCACTCAACTCACACTCAAAAGGGTCCCAGACTGGACCACTAAAAACATAGGGACAAAATGTTGCCCACAACTGCCAGAGAGTCATTGCAGGTGACAGGATTAAAGGCAAAAGCAGCTCAGCTACAACAGCACCACACAGAGATGATGCCCCTGAAGCGCAAGGTTCTGGTGAACAGGGGACACTGCACTGCAGGGCATGACAGGACATTTTTTCCTTTCTTTTTTTTTTTTTTTTAAAGTTTATTTATTTATTGTGTGTGAGAGAGAGAGACACAGAGCATGAGCAGAGAAGAAGCAGAGAGGGAGGGAGAGAGAGAATCCCAAGCAAGCTCCAAGCTGTCAGTGCAGCTAGATCCCACAAACCATGAGAATATTACCTGAGCTGAAAATGAGCGTTGGATGCTTAACCAAATGAGCCACCCAAGTGCCCCGGTCTGTTCATTTATCAGGACCTTTTCTTTCATAAGGCAACTACTTTCAAGAGCAGGGGATGTAGCTGACTTTCTTCACACATTGAAACAGACATGGAAACTGAGATAAAATGAGGAGACAGAAAAATATGGCCCAAATGAAAGAACACGACAAAATCACAGCAAGAGAGTTAAATGAAATGGAGGTAAGCAATATGCCTTACAAATAATTTCAAGTAATAGTCATAAGGATAATCACTGGACTTGAGAAAAGAGTGGAAGATCTCAGTGAGACCCTTAACAAAGAGATAGGAAACATAAAAATGAATCAATCAGAGAAGAAGAACTAAATAACTAAAATTAAAAATACACTAAATGGAATAAATGGTACACTTGAAGAAGCAGAAGAATGGATTAGCAACCTGAGGACAGAGTAATGGAAAGTAATCAAGCTGAAAGGGAGACAGAAAAAAATAATAATAAATGAAAATGGAGTAAAGGAAGGTGGTGACCTATAATAGTCATAACATTCCCATTACTGGAATCCCAGAAAGAGAAGAGAGAGAAAAGGGTGCAGAAAACATATATATATCTTATATATATAATGGCTAAAAACTTATTGAATCTGGGTTAGGAAACAAAAATCTAGATCCAGGAGGCACAGAGAGTCGCCCCCCCCCCCCGCCAAATCAATCCAAAGAGGTCCACAGCAAGACACAAAGTAATTAAAATGGCAGAAAGTAGTGATAGAGAATTTTAAAAGCGGCATGAGAAAGAAAATAGTTACATGTAAGGACAATGCTAAAAGGCCCTAAGCTGATTTTTCAGCAGAATCTTTGGGAATGGCATTTCAGAGGGAATGGCATGATATACTCAAAGTGTTGAAACTAAAAACCTGCAATCCAGAATACTCTATCTAACAAGGCTATCATTCAGAATTGAAGGAGAGATAAAGAGTTTCCAAGACAAACCAAAGTTAAAGGAGTTCATCACCACTAAACCAGCCCTACAAAAAAAAGGTTCAAGAGAACTCTTTCAGTGGAAAGGAAAGACCGAACGCAGGAGTAAGAAAAGTAGGAAGCACAAAAGCAGTACAATTAAGTATATCTATAAAAATCAGTCAAGGGATTCATAAAATAAAAGGTTGTGAAGTATGATACCACATACCTAACATGTGATGAGGGAGGGAACTAGAGAATGGGTTCAAATTTAAGTGACCTTCAACTTAACATAGACTGCTATATGCCTAAGATGTCATATATCAATTTAATGGTAACCACAAATCAAAAACTGGTAATGGACAGGCAAAAAATAAAGAGAAAGGAACCCAAATATATCACTAAAGAAAGCCAACTAACTGAGAAAAGAGACAAGAGAAGAAAGGAACAGACAACTTCAAAAACAACCAAAAAATACATAACAAAATGGCAGTGAGTACTTACCTATAATTACTATGAATAGAAATGGACTAAATGTTCCAATCAAGAGACACAGGATAACAGAATGGTAGAAAAGCAAGCCCCATCTACATGCTGCCTTCAAGAGACTCATTTTAGACATAAAGACACATGCAAATTGAGGAAGGGAAAAACATTTATGATGCAAATAGAAGTGAAAAGAAAGCTGGGGTAGCAATATTTTATTGGACAAAATAGACTTTAGAACAAAAACTCGTAACAAGAGACAAAGAAGGACACTATGTAATAATAAAGGGGACAATCCAATAAGAAGATATAATAAAGGTCAATATTTATGCACCTAACATGGTAACACCCCAATACATAAAGCAGCTAAATAACAAGTATAAAGGAAGTAACTTACAGTAACACAATAATTAGGAGAGGACTTTAACACTCCACTTATATCAATGGAATGATCCTCCAAATGCAAAATCAAAAACCAAACAGTGGCTTTGAACAACACATTGGACAGATGGATCTAACAGATATATTCAGAACATTCCAACCTAAAAAAAAGCAGAATATACATTCTTTTCTTTGTTTTCTTTTTTTTTTAAGTTTATTTATTTATTTGTTTGTTTGAGAGAGAGAGAGAGAGAGAAAACAATTGGGGGAGGGACAGACAGAGAGGAAGAGAGAGAATCCAAAGCAGGCTCTGCACTACCAGTGTGGAGTCCAGAATACACATTATTTTCACATGCATATGGCATGTTCTCCAGAAGAGATCTTATGTTAGGACACAAAAAGTCTCAAACAATTGAAAAAGAATCAAGTCATACCATGTATCTTTTCTGACTACAGCACTATAAACTTGGCAATTATCTATAAGAAAATATCTGGAAAGAACATAAATACATGGAGGTTAAATAACATGTATTAAAAATGAATGGGCCAAGAAATCAAAGAGGGAATAAAAAAATGCATGGAGACAAACAAAAATGAAAACACAATAGTTCAAAATCCTAGGAATGCAGCAAAAGCTGTTCAAAGAGGGGGGTTTATAGAAATACAGCCCTACCTTAAGAAGCAAGAAAAATCTCAAATAAACAATCCAATCTTACACCTAAAGGAGATAGGAAAAGAAGAACAAATAAAACCCCAAAGCAGTTAAAAAAAAAAAAAAAAGAAGAAGAAGAAGGAGATAATAAAGATTAGAGCAGAAGCAAAATAGAAAGTAAAAATACAATAGAACAGACCAATGAAACCAGGAGCTGGTTCTTTGGAAAAAAAATCAATAAAATTGATAAACCTTTAGCCAGACCCATCAAGAAAGGGAGAGAGAGAGAGAGCGAGCTCTCAAACAGAATCAGAAATGAAAGAGGAGAAATGACAACCAACACCACACAAAAACAAAACTGTACACCAACAAATTGGACAACCTAAGAAGAATGGCTAAATTCCTGGAAACATATAACCTACCATGACTGAAGTAGAAATAGATAGAAAACTTGAACAGACCAATTATACCAGCAATGAAATTCAATCAGTAATCTGAAAACTCCCAACAAACAAAAATTTAGGATAAGATGACTTCACAGGTGAATTCTACCACAGATTTAAAAAAAGAGTTAATACCTATTCTTCTCAAACTATTCCAAAAAATATAAAAGGAAAGAAAACTTCCAAATTTATTCTATGAGACCCGTATTACCTTGATCCCAAAACCAGATAAAGACTACTACACAGAAAGAGAAATACAGGCCAGTGTCTCTGATGAACATAGCTGCAATAATCCTCAAGAAAATATCTGCAAATCAAATACAATAATACATTCAAAGAATCATTCATCCCTATCAAATAGGATTTATTCTTGGGACACAAGGGTGGTTCAATATTTGCAAATCAATCAACATGATATATCACATCAACAAGAGAAAGGATACAAACTATATGATCATTTCTACAGATGCAGAGATAGCATTCAATGGTGGACAATATCCATTGATGATTAAATAAAACCTTCAACAAAGTAGGCCTAGAGGAAACATACCTCAACATAACATAATAAAATCCATAAATGAAAGGCCCACAGCAAACATCATACTCAATGGTGAAAAACTGATAGCTTTTCCTCCACGATCAGGAACAAGGCAAGGATGCCTACTCTCACCACTTTTATTCATCACAATATTGGAAGTCCTAGCTATCAAGACTCCAACAAGAAAAAAAAAAAAATAGAAGGCATGTAAATTGGTAAGGAATAAGTAAAACTTTCACTATTTCTACAAAAGTCTGAACATGTGGGAATTCATTGGATCAGGGCTTATATTCTATGAGTCACAAATTATTCTATTTGTTTGAAAAATGCCCCTATGTTATCTCCACTATGCTTCCTGCACAGGCTTCATAGCATCATATTCAAGAGCTGGTTGGAGTGCAAAGTCAGACTAATCAAGGTTTCAAATCCTAGTTTTAACATTTTACTGGCTACTGTCTTGGCCACTTGCTTAACACCTCTAAGCTCAGGCTTGTTTTGTAAAATGAACATAGTAATACCAACCTCAGATAGTTATTTATTCTAAGAATCAAATGACATCAAATATGTGCAACATACTAAGCAAAAGGCCTACTGCATTCAAACTCAAGATAAAGTAAGCTGTCATCCACCACTGGTTGTCAACCTTATTTATTTTATTAGTTTGTTTTGTATTGTAGAAGTTTCTGATCTTATTCAGAAGTTTGGGGGGTTACCTCATTTTCCAAAGTATTACTCTAAATAATCCTACCTCTCTCTTATACTAATTTAGGTATACCTCCTATACTCCCACTGCACTTAGAATATACCTCTATTTAGAAAGATTTCTGAAGAGGAACAGGTCCTTGAATTCTCCCTTTATCTATGACAAGGAGAAAAGATAAAAGCATTTTTAAAAGTATTTACATGTGTAAGGGAGCATCCAGGAGCCATTACAATAGCTTGAACTGGGTCCTTGGAATCCAGGCTGCTTGCCCCGGGGAATATGGTGCTGGAAATCTCCAGACCAATATGCAGACAACCTTTAGCAAGAGGTATGCTGGTAAACCTGTAAAAAATGGACTCTCCAGAAGAAAAAAAAAAAAAGCCTTGATTTGTAGTCTGCCTATTTCTGTAGTGCAAATATTCTTACTATGGCCAGTTACAAGTTATCAACATGATGTCACTGAGCACAGAGCTGGAGAGAGATGTACAGTCACATTATACAGTTATTTCCAGCACACAGATAAGACAGACTTAAATAACCTCAAGAGCACAGATAATAGGAAAATATAGTGAAAATAATTAGGAATTGGTGAGTTTTGATTATTTTTACAATACAACTGTAAACTTCTATGATTTCATTCTTATCAGTTGTGTTTAGAACCTGCTCACAAAATTTACAGTAATGTAACATCAGCTCTCGTAAGCATGAGAGCTGACCTGGGCATATCACTGCCTTTGGAGGTAAGAATGAAGCATACTGTGCAGAGAGATAGTGAGGCTTTTACAATGTAGGGGCCCTCTTTTAGAAAAAAAGAATGCTTAAATGAAAGCAAAACTAACGTTTATTTAGAAAATAATATTTACTTTGAATTTCCACAGTCACTCCAACACCCGTGACATGAGAGAAAGGAACTCCGAATAGAGCGCAATAACTCACAGCAGTTAGCCTATCTGACTTTGGCAAAATTTTCCAAAATATATGATCATGTGAACATATTGCTAGAACCTCCCCCAGAGCTGTAGGGGGCACAGAAGATATAAGCCCAAAAGCTTAAGTTTCACCATCTCAATGCTATTAAGTCTGTCTCTGTTTGTTGGTGATCAGGACAGAGCTACTGTGATTCTTTATGTATCAGGGAGGATAGTGCATACCCTAATAAACCATCAGTCTTTCACCCTTAGAAAAAGCAGGGTGCAAATGATGTACCAACAGGGACGCATAGCTCAGATGAATGAGTGAGGCATGTGTGCTGGCTCCTCTAGCTAAGAGGGGGGCACTCGCCCCTGTTCAAGCAGGTACCAGTTGCTCTACTTGGGGGTGAGTTTTGTCACGGCGTACTATGGGCCCAGTATTACCACATATTCTAGTTCTTCAGGACAAACCAAAAATCTGGACTTTTATGTCAAATCTTATTTTTAAACGTTGGCAACTAATTAAAAAAAAAACAACAACCCTGAAGGTCAAACAAACTCTGCTTCAGATAGACAGCACATGACTTGAGTACATTGCTTTGTTTCTATCTTTCACCCTGACTATTCTCTACCCCTTACCCCCAGGACCTGGGGAAATAAACACTGTATTAGTAATTACCAGGTAGTACTGTAACTGCTTGTCAGTGGCTCTGTCACTCAATTAGATCCTATGTTCTTGGTAATGGCTGATATATTGTTTGTTTTCCTGGTATAGAGAATACCTAGCAGATAGCAACTGGCATGTTGAACTGCACATGGCATCTAGTATCAAATAAAGAGGCAATATAGCATAGAAGTCAGGAGTCCTGGGACCAAATTGCCTGGGTTACAATTATAACTGGAATTGTATTAGGTGAGTGTCTTTGGACAAGTTACTTGTCAGTGGCTTAGTTTCCTCATATATAAAATGGAAATTAGCATAATAGTCACCTTCTAAGACTGATATATGGATTAAATGAGCTAATTCAAAGAGAGAACTTAGTACAGAGCCAGACACATATGAAGCATTCAGTGAATACCAGTAAATATTAGCTTGTTTACATATTTGTTTCTAAAATGCAATTATCACTCTTAAAGTGTGGATCAAAAATAAAAAGGCTATTTAAGTGATCTAAAATACAAATATTACTTATAATGTTATTACTAATATAGTAGGTTCTCAATAAATATTTGCTGATACATGCTTTTTAATTTTTACCTGGTATTATACTTATTTACTCTTTCATACAAAATTATACACTGCCCATAAAGTGTTTTATGTGGAATTGGAAGAGGTAACCTTATTTGAAAAACTGTAGTTTCTAAAAACTTGACCTGAATAGCAGTGGAACTATAAAAACATTCTCATAGGGCACGTCTATGTCTCCTTTTAAATCTCCTGTTTGTCTGATTAATCTGGGCCATGATCAAAAGCTTCCTCCAAAGACAATGAGCCTAAAGGTGAACCAATGTTTTGTCTTACGAGAGAAGGCTATGGACTGGAGGGGGAGAAAAAAGGTTATCTCATTTTTTTAATAATACATCTTTCTACACCACTAGGCTGATTTTTATGGTAGGTGGTAATTCATATTCCCTTCCTTAATTCCTAGTAACCATGATGTTTGTCACGTGGTAGTTCTTATTACGTTTTTGATATAAATAGAAATCCCAAGTAGTTTCCATTTCCTACCCAAAAGAGCCTCTGAGGAGAAAAGGAACTAATATTTATTGAGCCTATATTGAGTGTGAGATCATTTGTTAGATATGTTACAAAAAGCCACTTTAATCCTTACAAAAACCCTGATTTATTGTCTCCATTTTCCAGAATAGAGAATGAAATACAAGTCATTCAAATCCTCACTGTTAACAATGAAGGAGCGAGTATACTAGTATCCCCCCAAACCCAAAGTCAATGTTCCTTCCACCATGGAGTTGGCTATTTCATAATAATCCAGTACTGAATAGTTTTACTCATCAGCCACTGCTTTAAAAGAAAACACATTGAGGATACCAGCAAGTTAATTACAAAAATAATTAGTGGCATTAACTTTTTCCAACATATATTAATGCTGCTTTAAATAGCTGTGGTCCATATCTGTTGAAAAATACATATTGGGGGCGCCTGGGTGGCTTAGTCGGTTAAGCGTCCGACTTTCGCTTAGGTCATGATCTCGCGGTGCGTGGGTTCGAGCCCCGCGTCGGGCTCTGTGCTGACAGCCAGCTCAGAGCCTGGAGCCTGTTTCAGTCTGTGACTCCCTCTCTCTCTGACCCTCCCCTGCTCACAATGTCTCTCTCTCTCTCCTAGAAATAAATAAAAACATTAAAAAAATACATATTGGAGTTGGTTAGGACCATCTGCTACCTATAACAAAGTAAGAGTCATCGTTTTATGTTTGAGCCAGATACAAATGATCTCAAATTATGGCAGACACGTGTATTAGATTTCAATGGCTGGAACATAAAACACGAAAGGACTATGGAAGTGTTTGTTTTAATGCAAATCTCATCAAGTCATCCCTTTGATCCTCTAAGTGGCTTCCAGACTCCTTAGCATAAGTTCTAATAGTCATCAAAGGTCTGACTTCCAGCCCACCTCTTTCTGCTGTCTCCCCTCTTCTCTCCTTCAAAATCTCACTCCAGGTCTCCATGAAATTCCTTCAGTATTCAGGCTCTCCTACTTGAGGATCTTTTCACACGCTGTCCTTCTAAATCTACACTTCAATCAACTGGCCCCTCCTAATCTTTCACATCATCTCAGCCCCAGTATCACTAGCAAGGAAGACTTCCAGAAGCCCAAGGGACTGGGTGCTCAAATAATTGCATCCTTCCTCCCAACACAGCGTTCCTTGCACTTTGTGGCTATTGTTTAACTGTCTTCCTTTATTCTTTGTTAATTATCTACATATATGTAGATATGCTGGCTTCACAACTAAGAAAAACATCAGATATATGTATAATATTAATATCTGATATAGATGTCAATGATAGGTTTGTTCCAGCCAGTAAAATACAAGTAGATTAAAATCTTAATTAAAGATCCTCAGGGCTAGAAAAGACCTTAGAAATCATGAAGTTTAACTTTGTTATCTTTCAGAAAAGGAAAGTGAAGTAAAATAACTGAGCCTGATTACATAATCCCTTACTTAGATCATCAATACCTATGTATTCTCAGGACACTTACTAGCTGCCTACTCATCACTCCGCGAGGCACTGGTAGATGAGAGAGGACACTGGATGGGAACAAAGTCCCTGCCCTTAGGGAGAATACCTTCTGGCTGGGGAAAAAGTCTGGTTGTTTCATTTATCAAACAATTAGAGGACACTGAGAAACTATGTTATTAAGTGCTAAATTAGGCATAACATATGATAAATGCTTTGGCCATTCAAAGCAAAGGGAGAGAAAAATTACCAAATGATCTCAGATTGATGGTTTGTTCTTCCTTGTGCTTGTGACTGACTGTCTCCCACGTCACAGCCAGCTCCTTCAGGAATGGGGCAGTTTTGTGGCTTTAACGCTTCCTTTGCCATGGATAATTAATTAACAGTTGAAGAAAACAGTCTCAGGCTATCACTTGGATTTGCTAAAAGAACCCTTCAGAAATTACAATATTCTCTTCTATTCAACGATGTTAAGATTTTATCACAAAAAATGAATAAAATATAGCATTAACATTGCATTCAACTTTTCTTGATACGCTTTCAAAGCACCACCAGAGAGATGATTTTTTTCTGAGTCCCTATACACACAGCTATGTACGTACACACACACACACACACACACACACACACCTCTTGCAAGCCTATGCGTCTTTTAAAACAGCACAGTGACTGGCGGCTTTTGGCTATTTAACTAATACATTGCTCTTTAGAACTGTCACCTCAAGTTCTCCTGTAGATTTCTTCTGCCTGATCCTTCCATAGGAATATCACGTTATCCTCACTAAGCTTGAGATAGCATCCCCAATCACTCCTTTGATTCCCCAGGGGTCCTGCAGGTGTTCTCATCACTTCTAGAAGTTGTGGCAGAGGAGGAAGGACCAGGGAGGTAACAAACTTTATCTTCTCTGTGCATATGTGATTCCTCCCTTTTCTACAGTGTCTCAAAGCTGAACAAGAAAACAGCTCAGTACTTGGCTGTGTCTTAAACCCAGCTGTCTTTTCAACCTTTCATAAACTTTCTCATTACAATTATTCATTCCCTGTACTGTACATCTGCATCTATCTATGGAAACATCCAAAGACATTACCTAGAGAAGTGAACCAGTGATCAGACACTGAGTTTTTCCTTTACTGATCTGTGACCTCTTGAAAGAGGGTCTCTGTGGTTTATATTTTACTCCAGTTAATTTCCTGATATACAGTAGGCCACAGACATGTTTTGCATGAATGAAACTAGAGATCAGTAGAACTTAATTTCTATTAAATGTGCTTATCTAATCTTTAAGCCACTTTTTAAAATTTTTTAAATTATTTTTAATAGTTTATATTGTCATGTTGGTTTCCATACAACACCCAGTGCTCATCCCCTTTTTTTATACATTTATTTGTTTTAGAGAAACAGAGAGAGACAGAGCACAAGTAGGGCAGAGAGAGGGAGACATAGAATCCGAAGACAGGCTCTAGGTTCTGAGCTGTCAGCACAGAGCCTGATACAGGGCTTGAACCCACAAACTGCGAGGTCATGACCTGAGCCAAAGTTGGATGCTTAACCAACTGAGCCACCCAGGCATCCCTTTAAGCCACTTTCTTAACAGTGGTCCCCGTTCATTGGTTTTCTGACATAGGTAGTCTACTTTTGAATGGATCATATTCCTTTTCGGTGAAGTATTTTTAAAAGGGCCTATAATATGGGTATTTAAACAAAGATAAAAACAGAGTTCTAAAATTATGAGCCCCAGGCCACCAGTGAATATAGTACAAATTTATAGAGTGAACCAGATTTTATCAAAGCTTTCCCTTAGAAAATATTGGCTTCCTTCCCTCCTGGAAGTTCTGTTCAGTGGCCTGGTGTCTTGAACATTGCCTTGACCTGTTTTGAGTTGTTAGTCTCACCCTGAAGTATAACCAATAAAATATTCATAACTTCCTCTAAGGTACATAGATTTTTATTAGTTTTCTATAGTATATATATATAGCACATAGGAAAAAACACAATGGCATGATTCAGATGGATTTGCATTCCTCATGGTGACAGAACCAATAAACTGAGAATATGGTTTAATGCAGATAAATGTAAAATAGTAAGTCTAGAGACAATGAACCAAAACAGAGAATCCATATTAAGTGGTAGCAATACAATGCAATGATCAGGAAAATGATTTAGGGATTGTTGCCTAATAATGTTAGAAGCTCAGAACTGTTTGCTAGCTGAGCAAAAAAAGCCTTATGTGATGCACAGAATACCTATCTAATCATGTGGCAGCAACACTGTGAAGATACAATTGGTAATGTACCTAAACCTCTACGTGTGACTCCCTCAACCATTTCACCACAGGGAAAGAAGCACAACTAATTTCAAGTTGGTTGATTATAGACAGCTGTGCAAATAAATACAGTTAAGTCAGTTATCAGGAAGAGTTTCTGGCCCCTGTGGGCTGTAAAACATTAAAATTCGTTTTTTAATTTAAAGTCAAATTAATTAACACACAATGTAGTCTTGGCTTCAGCAGTATAGAACCCAGTGATTCAGCTCTTAACTATGACACCCAGTGCTCATCCCGAAAAGTGCCCTCCTTAATGCCCATCACCCATTTAACACACCCTCCCACGCCCTCCAGCAGCCCACAGGTTCAGTTTGTTTACAAAAACAACAGCAATATCTTACTTTTATGCAGCATTTTCTCACAGTGCTTTCACACTAAGCCTCATTTGCTCCTCAATATAAAGCTGTAGGGTGCATAGGAGAAATAGTCTGTCCATTATACAGAGTTAAACTGAGACTCAGTAGCCAAAGATAGTGGCAAGGATAGGGTATAACCACAGAGCTTATGAAGAGCATTATAGTTTTCTTTTTACCATAAAATCTCTTCTCTAGGAATTACCAAGAAAAAATTTAGAGCCTAGCTTTCAGATGTTTAACAAATATAGGAGGCTATGTTTCTTCTATGAAAGGAGAAGACTTACTGCATCTTTAAAAACACCCTCCCAAAAGATGTTTTCAATTCAGTGTACTTACTTAAGGCACATTGAGTCCTGAAGAGTTGAGATTTCTTGACTACAAAAAAATGTAGCAATCTATATATGCCAAAGGTGGCTGCAGAATCACACCATCTCACATACTGGTTTTCAGTATGATCTTGATGGTATTCACATTTAAAGATGGGTTATTTGCCTCATCTCCTTGAATAGGGGTGAGTGGGCTGGGGACTTGCTTATAGAATATCAAAGTGACACTGAGTCTAAGTCACAGAAGGCAATGAAGCTTCTAACCTGTCACCTGGAATATTCTCTCTTGAAGACTTCAACCATCATGAGGCTGTCATCCTATAAGGAAACCCAGACTAGCCCATGAAGAGAGACCATACAGAGGAACCTGAGACTACATGGAGAGAAAGGGAGATATTCCTACAAAGTCCAAAATTGCCCAGGCCCCTATGACTGCAAATACATGAGATATCAGAGCCAGAATCATTCAACCAATCTCTTCCTAAATACCTGACCCACATGAGAAATAATAAAATGGCTTGTTACTGGCTTAAGCTCCTAATGATTTGTTATGCATCAACTTACTAGTAAGTGGATATAAATTTCTGCAAAGCCATAGAATGTATAACACCAAGAATGAACCCTAATGGAAACCAGGGAGTTTAGGTGACTATGATGTGTCAGTGTAGGCTCTTCAATTATAACAGATGTACCACTCTGGTGGGGGATGTTTATAATGGGCTGTGCATGTGTGGGGGCAGGAGGTATATGGAAGATCTCTGTACCTTTCCTTAATTTTGCTGTGAACCTAAAACTGCTGTAAAAAAAAAAAAAAGGACTTAATTTTTTTTTAAAAAAGGTGGGTTGTTGTCAGATCAGTTGACTTTAAACATGTCATAGTGTAAAAGTGGGTGGTACAACAGTGGTGTTCCCAGCAGCTAATGTGTAGGAAGCAATAAATTTAAAGGACATAACTGGAATTTTATGTCCAATTATTTCTCTGTATAATTGTTTGTGAAGATTAATTTAAGAATAATGTTTTTATTCAATAAAAAAACATGACCTATGTCAAAAAAATTAATGAATTTTAAGGGTGATAGCCTCTTAGTAGTGACTGCTTCTTTGATTGTTTTGTTCTCCTTAGTTTTCTGGTATTATCTAAATGGTCTATACTGAGTATATATTACTATTGCAGTGAAAAACAACAATATTAATTTATTTCCACTTTTGAAACACTGTGTTTATGTAGTTGTATTCAGTTATTAATAATTTAATATTGATCCCAGAAAAAAAGAACAGCAACTAGAATAGAATACAAATATCCTTGAGTGGTGGGCATTTGATTTTTATGGTACTCACTATCTCTTCTTTCCTAATAACAATTTGATTTCCTTACATAATTGGCAGCAGCCACTTTCCCCCAGCCAAGGGGAATGCTCCCTCCATGGATATAATCTCACTCATGAACAGAATGATACTTATCCCATTAACCAGCCTGAAAATGGTTTAATCTATTCAAGGAGCAGAAGAGGCACCCTAACCAAATGGTGCCAAGTATGAAGTATTCTTCTCCCTTCTGATTCCTGGGCCTCTGAAGTTGACTTATGTTCAATCCATTCCAGGTCTGGCTCCTTCAGCTTTTTAAATTGTTCTTTAAGTTCTCTTTATCTTTTTTTTAAAAGATTTTTTAATGTTTAATGTTAATTATTTATTTTGAGAGAGCACAAGTTGAAAGGGGCAGAGAGAGAGGAGGTAGAGGATCCAAAGCGGGCTCTGCGCTGACAACAGTGAGCGTGATGTGAGGCTCAAACTCACAAATCGAGAGATCATGACCTGAGCCAAAGATGGATGCTCAACTGACTCAGCCACACAAGCACCCCAGTTCTCTTTATCTTTTCAATCATTTTCCTTTAATTTAGTTTAGATCAAGTCACTTTCTGTGATTTATAACCAAAGAGCCATGACTGATATATTTAATCTCATTCAAGGAAGAATGCCTTTACAGCTTTTGTGAGCTAAAACGGACATCTAATCAACTGCATATATTCAAAGGGTACAAATGGACAAAGTTTGGTGGATGTATCTACTTATGAAACTGTCACTCTAAGGAAGGATACTGAACATAGCCATTACCCCCAAACGTTTCCTCAAGTCTATTCGTAATCCTTACATTCTGCTCCTCTATGACTCCTATGTCCAAGCATCACCTAACTGGTTTTTTTCATTAGAGATTAGATTGCACTTTCTAGAATTCTGTATAAGTGAAATCATACACTATGTACTTTTTATTTTCCTCTGGCTTCTTTCAGTAAGCTTATGTATTATGAGATTTGTACAAGTTGCATGTATTTTATTCTATAGATACACTACAGTCTTATAGACTGAATGCTTATGTCTCCCCAAAATTCATATGTTAAAAGCCTGATGCCCAAGGTGATGGATGGTATTAGAATATAGACTCTTTGGGAGGTGATTAGCTCAAGAGGGCAGAACCCTAATGAAATGGACTAATGCTTTTACAAAAGAGGCCTAAGAGAGCTCCCCAGTCCTTTCTACCATGTGAAAAAAAAACAAGAAGTAGCAACCCAGAAGAGGGGCCTCACCTGACCATGCTGACATGCTGATCTCCAGGATGCTGAGAAATAAAATTCTTTTGTTTATAAACTACTCAGTCTTTGGTTGTATTATAGCAGTCTGAAAGGACTAAAACACACAGTTTATCCATTCAATCTGTTGATGAACATTTGGGTTGCTTCCAGTTTGGGGTAATTATGTTAAATGCTGCTCTGAAAATTCATATACAAATCTTTTCTGTTATATGTGTTCATTCCATTTGAGTAAACACCTTGGAGTGAAATGGCTGGATCATTTTGTACTATATATTAACTTTGTAACATACCACCAAAGTGTTTTTCAAAGTGGTTGTATCATTGTGCATTTATATAGGGGTATATGAGAGTTCCAGTTTTTCTACGTCCTTGCCAATGGTAGACTTTTGTATTTTGGCCATTCTAATGGGTGTGCCATGGTATCTCAATGCAATTCTTAATTTGCATTTTCCTCATTGATGATTTTGAGCATCTTTTCTTTTCCTTATTTGCCAGATTCTTTAAAATTTATCTTAAAGGAGATCCTTCTGTACATTATGCAAATAGATTTCTGGTGAGCCACCCACAAGCTTATCAGACTTACTTGACTCCAAGCAATGGATGCAACTTAGGCTCAAACTACAACTTTTGTTGTATATCTACATAAACTAACACATAAAAAAGACAAAAAGAAGATATGTCAACATGATTAATTGTTACCTCTGGGTGTTAGAATTAGAGGCAAGTCCTCTTTTTATGCTTTTAAAAACTTTCTTGCTTTTTCTGAATGTTTATAGGAAATATGTATTATTATACTCTTCAGAGGAAATAAATGAATGGGGGCAAATGTAGCTATACTTCTTGAATACACAAGTATCCCAAAAGTAGGCATAGTTCTTGTACCATAAAGAAACCAAGTAGAAAATGGCGAGGCGGTAGTCAATGCTTACTCATTTCCATAGCCAGTCACCTGTAATGAAGACAACACTGGACAGAATATGCTGTTCTCCCAGAGAATTGGGTCATGGGTATGGATTCAGTTTTTCAACATGCAAAAGAACTCAAATTAGATGGCATTTAGATGAGAAGCAGTAACACCGATTCCTCTATGTGGAAGAGTTTCAGTCTGAAGTCAATCATAAAAATTTTAACGAAGAACTCATCTGGAACCTCACTCAGAGATGTGCATGTAATACATGAGCCACATATATGTATAAATAGAGAGGTGACATTCTTCTCTATACAAATACTGAAACACTTTCTTGGAACCAGTTTTCAGAAGATGCTACCCTTGAATAACACTTATATTTCCTATGTGTTTACCTAAATTGTGAACAAACCAACTCTCTAATGGAACCTAATTTTCACCAAAAGTTGCATATGGCTAGGCAGGCATCTGACCCTCTTTGATTTTCAAGTATGGCTTTCAAGTACAAGTTTTCTCTATGTCCCAGAAAGCCTAAGGTTTGATTCTCATTCCCCAAAAAAGAAATGGATTGCTGAAATTTAGATTGTTACTAATGAGGCTAATGTATTCTAAGGTGAATATGAATTTTTCTAAGATAAATTTGTGACCTACTTTTCTCTTGGTTAGCACTTAAATTATGAAGGGAAAAAAACAGTTGTCAGAGCAAAACTGAAAAGCATTTTCATTTACTTAGAATCCAGATGCAAAGGATCGGATTCATTATAACCTTTCCTTCATGACACACTCACATGATTGGACAGCTTATATTTAGCTTATCAGTATTTTACCTATTTCCAATTCTCTAATAAGCATGCAAACCCACTACCCATTCCTAAAACAGTTTTCAAATGAATCCAGAAATATGCAAATGTGATCCCAATATTAAGGATTATAGTAAAATAGGGACTGGAGTTAGGGAGTCAAGAATAATAACTGGTATTGGGTGATGGTCATAGGTCAAATTTAAAGACTAGATTGTACTACAAATATGAAGAGAAAAAGACAGTAAACCTAGTCCAAGAACATAGGCATAGCTAGACACATGAATGGGTAGTTAACAAAAACCACATAAGCAATATGACGTATGCTCTAAGTTCCTTCACACCCAAACACCTAGTAGTAGTGATACTTGAAGATAAGATACAAGAATGTGAGTGGAAATCAAGAAAGCTCTTGTTTTGGAGACCAAGTGTGGATCACCACTGTAGCCTAGGTAGTAACATGAACCAGCAGACACATTATCCTAGGGAGTACACACACACTCACAACATGTCACAAGACAATGTTTCATACAACAGCACATGACGGCAAAAAAGAAGTAGCAGTAGTGAAGATACAATTTTTCCCTCCCTATGGTATGTAGAAAAGGGCTGAGTCCTTGCCTCTGTAGGCCAGGTAAGCCCCTTAATTTTGAATAATTCAGAGATATAGGAGAACAATCAAGTAGGAGATATATTGATAGTGTTAACACTTGTGGGTCTAAAGAACTTAAAGAAAGTAATAAGGTATAAATCCATGCATATTCTGAGTAGGTTTAAGGAGGCAGAGCATTGTAGCAAGCCCAGGTAGAAGTGTAAGTACAATGCAACATAGCACAACTACCTCAACATAGCCCCAAGGCTCTTGGTAAAAACACTATTCTCTTCTTCCTACCGAAATCGACTGGCTCTTGGAGCACCAGGTCAAACCACCAATCTGAAGTCTCCATGTTCCTAAAACCAAGTTAAGAGTTTCTAGGATTGCATTTCCCTATGACAAGCTTAACAATGAGCTATGGGGCAAAAGGCAGGAAAATTGTAGAACTAAGTTTAAAGGAAGCCATCTAGCCGTGTTACGTGTGCACGTGCAGGCTGGTGGACTGCAATGACTAGCAGTCACTGCAAATCCAAAGCGCTGTATTGGTGCTCATCCAGGTAGGGTCAACTGAGTCTGACATTGGATTAAACCGAAACATTGACGAATGAGATTTCAAACCAAGCACAGGGATGGGTTTAATTTTACATGTTGCGCACATGCAGTGAGATGAAAAAGGGGTGGTAATAGGGAAAGGGAAACACACTGGTGGGCATGCAGTACCCAGAACTCATACTAGACACATGTGGCACTAAGTGCACATAAACAGTGATTCCAGACTTCAATCCATAATGAATATGATGTTAAGGTAAGCTGTTGGCCTTAGTCAAGACTGCATAGGAAAATCATTAAGGCTGGGGCATGTGGGTGGCTCAGTCAGTCAGGCATCTGACTTTGACTCAGGTCATGATCTCATGGTTCATGGGTTTGGGCCAGACATGGGGCTCACTACTGTCAGCACAGAGCCTGCTTAGGATCCTCTGTTCCCCTCTCTTTGCTCCTCTCTAGCTTACACTCTCTCAAAAATAAATAAATATTAAATAGATAGAGAGAGAGAGAGAGAGAGAGAGAGAATTTAGAATAAAAGAAAATAAGTAAGGCTGAATTTGCCAATTGAAACTAAGTGACTTCTTTTTTTTTTTTTTTTTTTTTTTTTTTTTAATGTTTTTTATTTATTTCTAGGAGAGAGAATCAGCGTGAGCAGGGGAGGGTCAGAGAGAGAGGGAGTCACAGACTGAAACAGGCTCCAGGCTCTGAGCTGGCAGTCAGCACAGAGCCCGACGCGGGGCTCGAACCCACGAACCGCGAGATCATGACCTAAGCGAAAGTCGGAAAGTCGGACGCTTAACCGACTAAGCCACCCAGGCGCCCCGAAACTAAGTGACTTCTGCTTAAAAGGACAGGGAAAGGCAGTTGCTGGCATTCTGTAACCAGCCATTCATTTGTGTATTCTACTTTAAGTTTTTTAAATAGAAATTCTAATATGTGCAAAATAAAGTGCTGGCTAGATACAGAAATGAATGAGGCATGGTTATTGGACTCAAGAGCTTTGAATGTACTAGTTTCTCATTTACCTGAGTCACTAAAAGAAAAATCAAATTAGTGTTTTATTAGACTGGTATGACAAACATAGCACCAAAGCTGTGAAGAAGCAAAGAGCCCTTTTATTCAGAGGTGGGAAATCAGTCAAGAATCCAGGGCAAGAATATTTGAACTAAGGATTGAAGCGTGAATCAAAAGAAAAAGCGCAAAGCCAACATGCAAAGAGATCTTATGGCCTAAGGAAGAGCCGAAGAGGCTGGAAAGAGAACAAAGTTCTCACACTTTAAAATGTCTATGAATCAACTGAAGAATATTGTTAAAATGAAGAACGGATTCAGTTGGGCCTGTGGGTGGGGCCTGAGATCCTGCATTTCTGATAAGCCACTAGGGGATTCCAATGCTACAGGTCTATGGTGTGACACTCTTTCCGTAGTAAGGTATTAGAAAAACAAATGTATTAGTAGGGTCATACATAGGGTACAGGGCTGTAGAGTATTTGATGAAGCTGGTAAAACACTAAATGGTTTCACTTGCTTCACCATCTCTTTCATGTTGTTGACAGAAGTATCTGTGTGCAATACCTATCTGAGCCAGCTATTTCCCTTCAAAACATCCTTTGGATTTAAAGAGTGCTATGTAAAAAGAGTCAAATGACTAAGGTAGCTTGAGCAGGCAAAAAAAAAAAAAATAAGTGATGTAGTTGCCTACGATAGGAACAGAGGATTGAGAGAGAGAAAGCTGGATAGGGCATAGGGAAAGGGAGAGCGAGGAAGGAAAGAAATTAATCCACATCCTCAAAGTTCAGTGGTTCCCAAACAGGGCTGCACACTGGAATTCAGCGAGGGGTTGTGTAAAGTGTTGGTGCCTGGGTATCACCTGCGGAGATTCTATTGTAATTAGTGTAGGGAGCAGACTGCACATCCAGAGGTCTTAAGGTTCTTCAGGTGAAGCTACTATGCATCCAAGATTAACAACTATTATCACAGATAGGGAGCAACCCCTGACCATCAGAATCTGGAAAATCATTCTCTCATTTTCATAGTAATCTGAAATATGACTCTCACTGACCAAAAATGGAATAATTTGAGCCTCCAAGGCATTGTATGAAAACACACTGAAACACATCAAGTACATTCTAAAAAACCTAAGTATTCATAAAGATGCTTTCTGCGATGATGGAAAATGTTCTAAAACTAGGCTGTAATGAGGGTGGTACAATTCTGTAACTACACTAAAAACCATTGAATTGTACATTTAAAAGGAGTTAATTCTATGGTTTATTAATTAAATTTCAATAAAGATGTTAAAAACAATCCAGGAATTCATATGATAGTTAAAAAAACTCAATGGTTATCTCTGTAGGTCTAAGTGAACCTACTCATTACTCAGAAAGCGACAACTAAAAGGACAGAATCAAGCATTTATTCTTTCTTTCACAAAACTATACATCAAAGTAACCAAATAATTGATGAGGAAAAGTTCTCATTTATAAAAGCATTCCAGCTAATAAATTAAGAGGAATGATAAGATCACCACATAATTACTTTCTTAACTCCTACTGAAATAATGAATCCAGACAATGATGATGAAGAGCCACTAAAATCATTAGGTGAAAATCTGATTATACATTTGACAATGGATGGGTCTGACTGGTAACACCTGAACGCCCTGACCAACTCTTGCCAAAGTATGAAACTCGGATCTGCTCAGGCCTTTTGGTATGTGTGTCATTTAACAAGAAATACAGGGGACAGAGGAACTTAATAAATGACAATGGTGGAGGAGTGAAGAAATCGGCAAAATCCAGAATATGGAAGGCCCTTTAAGAAAAATTACATGGTTTCTTCAAGCAAATATAGTCAAAGAAAAAAAAGGAAATAGCAAAGGTCCAAAGAGTCACAGAGACTGGTTTCCAAGCAGCCAGGCCAACCTGGATAACTGGGAAGATTATGAAAATCCAGGAAAGCCCCCAACATTCAATAAAAGAAGCACCATGAATAGGCCCTGAAAGAAAACTAAAATAGGAGCCAGGACTCAAACGTGTTTGAGAAGTGATAAGACTTGGCTTCTCCCTCCCTACCTGCATTCTTTTTTTTAACTTTCTACAGTGTTCCAGCAACATGATTATGACCAGTTAGCCACTTAAGGGGAGCAATCTTAAGGTCTCTGGATAAACCATGCACTTAATAAAGGTTCAGTAAAACAACCTGAATTTGATACCCAGCTTCAGGGAGAAATTCATTGAATTTCCTCATCCCTATTGGAAACTCCTTTGCTTTGTTTCCTCAAGGACCACCCCCCTTCAATTATTAACTCTCCCCAACTCTCTGTCTCTCTCTAGCCCAGCTGTCCTAACCCCGGTTACATTTTAGAATTACCTTGCAGAACTTTTAACGCTCCTGATGCTCAGGGCACACTTAGATAGATCAATCATCATTTCTGGGCCTGGGATTCAGACATGAATAGTTTTGAAAACCTGGGCAATTCCAACATGCAGTCACTGTTGTGAACCATTGACCACTGTACCTTCTCAATCTAACTTTTAGCTAGAGTAGTCCACACTAGCCAGGCCCCCACCCAAATTTCCTACTTCATCCTCAATCATCAGCTCCTGTCCCTTCTCTGGGAGTGACTCCTTAGCTTCCAGATTCAAATGACATTTTTCTGAGGCTCTCCTCCTTCATGTTCTGTAACACTTTTTTTTTCAT
Source organism: Hyaena hyaena (assembly GCF_003009895.1). Lineage (NCBI taxonomy): Eukaryota > Metazoa > Chordata > Mammalia > Carnivora > Hyaenidae > Hyaena > Hyaena hyaena. The sequence continues at coordinate 18,028 of NW_024082746.1, read as the reverse complement.
TTTTTTAACGTTTATTCATTTTTGAGACAGAGAAAAACCTTGAGCAAGGGTGGGGAAAAGAGAGAGGGAGACACAGAATCCGAAGCAGGCTCCAGGCTTTGAGCAGTCAGCACAGAGTCCAATGTGGGGCTCGAACTCGGATACTGTGAAATCATGGCCCGAGCCTAAGTCAGATGCTCAATCGACTGAGCCACCCAGGTGGCCCTATGTTCCGTAAAACTTAATGGTCTACTCCCTTCCCTGGTGTGTTATAGCATTTCTCTTCCTTGGTTTTTTTTTTTTTTTTTTTTTCCTGTCTCTAGTTGCCCTTTACCTTCTCTTTTGCAGGACTCTCTTTCTCACCAAATTCCTCAGTGTTCTTTTCTATAAGTCCTGCCTTAAAGATCACTTAACTTCTCATTCTATGTACCTACTCTGAATCATCTCATCGTCTCCTCTGGCTTCAAGTACCTGTATACTAAAAATCTGCAAATATTTTATCTCCATCTCAGATCCATCTTCATGCTTCAGATCCATGTGGCCAACTCACTGGTAAACCTCTCCAGCAGCATCTCCTGTAGACACTCCATCTCACTGTGTCAAAATCTAAATTCTCCTTCTACTCAATCTGCTACCGCACCAGTATGAGCATGAAGTCTGTGCCAGGCTGTTTGGGTTTGAAATCCTGAATCAGACACATAATGAGCTTAGGTGAATGAATTGACCTCTCTGCAACTCCAATTCCTCATCTGTAAAACAGGTATAATAGTAACTCCCTCAGAAGATTATTATGAAGGTTAAGTAAATGAATATGCATAAAGGACTTAACATAGTTCCTGGCACACAGTAAGCATTCTATTTGCTGCTGCTGCTATGCCTACTATTAGTACTATCAGTATTATCATTAGTCTAAATTCCTTATCTCAGTGAAGGTAACCTTCACCTAATTAAAGAGAGCAAAACTCTGAGCATCACTCTTTTTACCTCAGTGCACCTTATTCCCTCTACCAGTTATTACCCTACTCAGTTTTTCTTAGGATACTTTCCTTATCCTTCATGTCACCATCACTACTTTGGATCAGGCCAAGAGTGCTGGACACGTTGGTAACTTGAAATCCACTGTGGTGGGACCATTTGTGCCATAGGAATCAGCAATCTCTACAAATCGCAGGACTTTGAGGGGGAAAGCAGATGTTTAACATTTAACCGGTTGTTAAATATTTAAGCCCTCATAATTTCTCTCGGAAATTTCTGTAAAACATTTCTACCACTGTTCTTGAACCACTCTAATCCATTCTTATTGATACTGGAAAAAAAACTGATCTAAAATGCAAATCTCATCCCCAGATTAAAGTAAATCAGAGGGTCCTCATTTTCCTTTGGTTAAAAGCCTCCATCTTTCCCGTGGCACACATGGCCTATAAAAGATGCCGTAAGGGTCCCACTCTTACCCTTTCCACACAGAGCTCTCTTCTGTACATGCCAACAGCTTCCTACCACAAGCACCATAATCCTGTGCCCGAGGGCTTTCCGCAGCCCAGGGGCATGCCTATAAAGCCAAGGAGTTAACTCTCCTGGGAACGGCCCTCACCCAAGATGAGAGAACGCCACATCTTATGGGAGCTCCCACTCCTCAGGCAGGACGACTCAGAAGTACAGACTTCCTAGAGGACTGAGCCCCAACCGCCCACAGCAGTAACCTGCTTTAACTCCCCCTCCTTGACCATCCCAAGATCACCTCCCAAATGAACCACTGGTCCTCACGTCCTTATCTCAGGGTCTGTTCTGAGGGGAACCCAACCCAATAGGTAGCCATTCCTGATCTCCCTTTTCCCCACGTCAGCCTTATCACTCCTCCCTTCTTCCTTTAGCTGAAGCTACAATGAGCAATTTTAGGCGTAGTTTCCCAAAGGTAACATGGCGTCTGACAGTGTGTTCCTCTGCAGATGCTGCTGACTTTCTCAAACAATCAATTTAAAGTTCACCTTCCTTCACCCAGAAAATTCTAGCCTGTCCTTCCCAACACAGCTCAATATCCACATTTTCCCTGATCACTATCGTCCCCTCCCCCCAAGGAAGGGTCTCTCATGTGTTCTTCTGTCGCCCTGTGCTTGCAAAGCTGCTCTTCCTTCAGTGGATCGTGTATTCCTTCAGGCTCTTCTCCAGCCATATGCCCACCCTTCACCCTCCCCACAATCCGGGCATGACCAACACAAGCAAGGCAAGAAAGGTTTGTTGAAGGAATATGGTTTTCAGAATCTATTATTCCTTATGTTCCTATGTCTCAAAAAAATGTTCAATAAGGAGTTTAGCATCTAAGTTGAGAAAGAAAACTAACTGCTCTTGTATTTCCCAATAACAGTTGCATAATTACAAGCATTATCGGAAACTAAGCTATTTGCATAAATATAGCCAAACACCAATTTTGGTTCAGTGCTGCTGACATGTTTCACCAAGATCCTTAGCTTTCCAGCCCTGACATTTTCTTATTATCTCTGCATTTCAATGTTACCTTCCAGGCTCTGCAATTAAGCAAATTCTTAGGATTTTTAAGCAAATACGCTTGCACCATTTTAAAGTGGCAAAACACCCAGGGGCACTACTTAATCCTCTGATTCTCCCTTTCAAAGGGGTTTCTCAGCTGCAGCTGACAGCTTTGTGACTGCACAGCCTCCCTGTCCAACAGGGCTAGGCTTTCTCTTATCCACACCACAGTACTCTGCGTCCCCTGCAGAATACATTTATTTGCAACATTTCAGCAGGAAGACCCAGGGAGGATGAGTCATCGTCCTTATCCAGAGAGTCGTCCTTGAAGCCACACTGAGAAAACTTTCTCCCTCTTATTGTATAGAACAAGCCTCAATCAGAAATCAAGTGTCCTGTTTATAGGCAACTTTCCCACCTAGGCAGGAGGTATCACTTCAGAAATGCTGAAAAATAAACGCAAGGTGGGGGGGGGGGCAAAATACAGTCTCTTGGACCCAAATGCATCGCAAGGTAATAAATCCAGTTAAAAACATACTGAGCAACCACACTACATGTAAGAACATGATGGTACCAATGTCAGAGAAGGTTGAGAATTTAAGACAAAAATCCCTGCACCCAGCACCCACCCCTGTGGAAATTATTAGTCAACCATTTTCAAGGTACTTAAGGATTTGTGCAGAGAGTTGATATCAAACGACCTGTTATAAAACTACAGCACTAACATGCTTCATGTAACTGGACAAATGTGTGAATGCTGGAACTCTCTCTCCATTATCCATTCATATGCGACTAATAGACTGGTGTGTTAGTCAGAAGCTGTTTGGAGGCACTTTCCTAAAAACCCCCATTCTCACATCTCCTTCCCGGTATCACCGTCCAATCTAGAACATCAAGGCAACCAACGAGTTACAGAGGGAAAGAAGCAGACAGACACAGAAAGCCAAGACAGAGGTGAGAGATAAGCCGTTGAGGGGAGGGGGAGGCAGGTGCAGGGAGCACGAGGAGACAGGCCTGAGGCCTAACCGCAGACTTTGAGAGTCTGGAACATCCGAACAAATGAGCTTAGCGTTCAGGTATCAAAGACGGCAGTACGCAAAGCAGGGAAGCCACGTTCATGTATATAAGCAGGAAGGCTCAGAGGCACCACATGCACCGGAATCGTCAGTGCTGCGAGCCAGGAGGGAGGGATGCAGTAAAGCAGCTTGTGCTGAGTTTATGGCAGGATGGGGCACCGGGTGTGGACCAAACCTCTGGAGCCACATCACCTGGTTTCAAATCAATATTCTACCACCCGCTACTTAGAAGTTATTTAACCTCGCTCTGCCTCAGGCTTCTCAGCTTTAGTAAACAAGAACAAAACAATCTATTATTTCAAGTCTAACAGCCCCGTGATAGGATGTACCATCTTACAATTTTACTAAAATGTTCAAAAATGCTCAGAAGATACCGAAAGATATAGAAACTGTTCCTAATGATAGAACAAAATAGCTCTCCAGTTCATTTTGTGAATGTCGTATTTAAACCTGAAAAAAGCAACACAAAAAGGCAACTGGAGCCTAATGCCACTTAGGAAAATTATCACAACAGTTGTACAGTAAGTACTAGCAAACAATGCAGAAACAACTTCAAATCTTAGACAGTATAATACACAGAGCTTTCACCGGAATGAATTATGATGGAAGACAAATATTTAAAATATATCACATTAAAAAATCAAAAAGAAAAGCTATATACATCAAAAGGCATTTAATAAAATTTAGTAACTATTTCTGAGCTAGTTCTTGTTAAGCAACAATGAGGAGAACGTGACCTCATTTCAATTAAAAGGAAAAACAGTTATCAATGAAAACAAAACCATCCCATTAATACTTAAATAAAAGTGTCTCCTTTAATCATATTCTCACTTTTGTTAATAATCTAGGAGTGCTGTATAATACAAGAGAAAAAACAATAATCGTGTTGTTCAGAAGAGACAAAAATTTCCTTAAAAATTCAAGATAATCCCCTGAAAAATTGTTAAAATCAATCAAAATTTAGGGAAATCATGGGGTCCCTGGGTGGCTTAGTCGGTTAAGCATCTGACTTCGGCTCAGGTCATGCTCTCATGGTTTGTGGGTTCGAGCCCCGCGTCGGGCTCTGTGCTGACAGCTCGGAGCCTATAGCCTGCTTTAGGTTCTGTGTCTCCCTGTCTCTCTGCAGCCTGCCCCCACCTTGTGCTCTCACTCTCTTTCAAAAATAAATAAACATTAAAAAATTATAAAACATTAAAAAATTAGTGAAGTCAGTCACAAAATGCAGGACAAATATAGAAAACAGAAAACGTCCTATACAGCCAAAAGTAATAACTATATGTTGATAGCAATAAAATACATAAATACTTCAGGTAATCTTGGATACATGTCCTTTGGAGAGACAGAAAAGCTTATTTGCAAATATAGAGATACATATTATGATCCACTTGTAAAGGGTGAGTCATGAAAATAAGTCAATTGCTTCAAATTAATTTGTAAATCTAAGCAACTGCAATATAAACTGTATTATTACCAAAATAAAGTTCAAATGGAAGACTGTCCTAGTAAGTAATTAAATAATTTTTTTTGTGAAAGAATGCTTCCAAAAACAGAGAACTTGCTCTACATGGAACACACTGCAAAACCTTAACTAATTTAACAATGTATCCACCTATTAATAGGCATCCTGTTATTTTTTTTAAATATATAGAACATGAATATATGGATCAATATAATGGAAGAATTTGTTTTAAAATGGACCCTAAAACATGAATAGGTAGTATTTAATAAAAAGGAAACTTAACAGGCAGTGAAAAAAGGATACATGTACAAAAGTTAGTGGAACTATATCAACGTATATTTACATATACTTACATATATATATATATATAAAGAAAATATGAACAGAACTAAAAGGAGAAATAAAGAATAATACAATAATACTTGGAGACTTTAATACCTCACTCTTAACAATGGACAGATCATCTCAACAGAGCATCAATAAGGAAAAAAAGGAGATTTGAACAATACCATAGACCAAACAGACCTGGCAGACAATACATAAAACATTCCAAGCAAAGGCAAGATTATATGCACTCTTCTCATGCACACATGGAACAGTCTCTGGGACAGATCCTATGTTAGGCCATAAATTAAGTTACAACAATTTTAAGAAGATAGAAATTATATCAAGTATCTTTTCCAACCACAATGGTATGAAACTAGAAATTAGTAACAGGAGAAAAACTGGAAAATTCACGAATACATGGAAGTTCAACAACTCAATGTGAATAACAAGTAGGATAAGGAAGAAATCAAAAAGGAATTGAAAAAAAATCTTGAAACAAATAAAAATGGAAACACAATATGTTAAAACTGTAGGGATACAGTGAAGACAACATAATTAATACTATAAATGTACATATTAAGAAAAACATCTCCAGGTGTCTGGGTGCCTCAGTTGGTGAAGTGTCCAACTTTTCATGTCGCCTCAGGTCATAATCTTCTGGTTTGGGAGTTTCAGCCTCAAATTAGTCTCCGTGCTGAGTGTGGACCCTGGTTAAGATTCTCATTCTCATTTTCTCTCTCTCATTCTCTCTCTCTCTCCCCCTCCCCCTGCAAGCACCCCTTCCCTGTGCATTCTCTGTCAAAATAAAAAAAAAATAAAATAGAAAAAACTCAAATACAAACCCCAGCATTACACATAAAGAAACTAGGGGAAAAAAACAAATAAGCCAAAAGTTAGAAGAAGGAAGAAATAATATAGAACAGAAATAAATGAAATACAGAATAGGCAAACAATAAAAAAAATTAAAACCAAGAGCTGGTTCTTGGAAAAGATAAACAAAATTGACAAATCTTTAGCTAGACTAACAAAAGAGAGAGAGAGAGAGGAATCAAATAAAAATATAAACTAAAGAGGTGACATTATAATTGATACCAGAGATATGAAGGCTAATAAGAGACTACTATGAACAATTTTATGCCAACAGACTGAACAACGTAAAAGAAATACGTAAATTCCCTGAAACATACAAATTATGAAGACTGAATGATGAAGAAACAGATCATCTGAACACAACAATGAGAAAGGAGACTGAATCAGTAATCCAAAAATTCCCACCAAATCCAAGCATAAAACCAAATGGCTTCACTGGTGAATTCTACCAAATATTTACAGAATTCTAATACCAATCATTCTCAAACTCTTCCAAAAAATACAAGAGGAAGGAACACTTTCAAACCTATTTTATGAGATCTTTATTTATTAAAAACACCAATTCTCAAATCTTCCAAAAAACTGAAGAGAGAATACTCCAAAATGTATATTACAAGGCCAGCATCACCCTGATAACAGCCAGATAAGAACAATACAAGAAAACGACATGCTACTACCCTTGATAAAATAGGTGCAATCTCAACAGAATATTACTGAACTGAGCTCAGCAGAGAGTTAAAAAGATGATACATTATAATCAACTGGAATTCATCTCTGGGATGCAAGAATGTTGAACATACAAAAATCGATAAGAGTGATACATATTATAGCATGAAAAATAAAGATCATATAATCATGCCAAGAGGTGTAGGAAAAGCATTTGATAAGTCAACATTCATTCATGGTTTTAGAAGAAACCTATGGGTGTAGAAGAAACATATCTCAATGTAATAAAGGCATTATTTGACCAGCTCACAGCTAATATCATACTCAATGGTGAAAGGCTGAAACAATTTCTTTTAAAGTTAAGAACAATACTGGGTGCCCTCCCTCACCACTCTTATTCAGGATAATATTAGAAGATGTAGCCAGGGCCATCAGGCAAGAAAAATTAAAATAACCCAAATGGAAAGGAAGAAGTTAAAGTCTCTCTGTTTGCCAATGACATATTTTAAGTAAAACCCTAAAGACTTAACAAAAAAAAAATTGCTATGAGCAGTAAAAAAAAAAAAAAAAAAATTAGTAAAGCTGCAGGATATACAATCAAGATATAAAAATCAGTTACAGTTGCAATAACAAACAGTCTGGGAAAGAAATAGAGAAAACAGTCCCACTTACAATAGCATCAATACCTTATTTAGGAAAGCTTTAACCAGGGGCGCCTGGGTGGCTTAGTCGGTTAAGCGTCCGACTTTCGCTTAGGTCATGATCTCGCGGTTCGTGGGTTCGAGCCCCGCGTCGGGCTCTGTGCTGACTGCCAGCTCAGAGCCTGGAGCCTGTTTCAGTCTGTGACTCCCTC